>NW_027394280.1:761012-820266 GCF_049309525.1 Garra rufa | reverse complement strand
AAATCTCCAAATATGGGATTGTTTATCATGTTACATTAATAATAGGTTTGAAAAAACACAAGGGTGAGTATATGATGACAGATTTTTTCATTTTAAAAGTGAACTACTCAATGTCATTCCTCCTTTGATGTATAATAATTCTATAGGTCTGTGCCATTTCTTTGTTCAGGTTATTACTGTAAAATCTGTTATTTATTTTTGTTTTGATGATAAATGGAGCCAGCCTCAAAGTATTTAACCTGTCCTGTGATTTGTTTTCCTCACAACACTGTCAAGACACACTAAAGTGTACACACTATTATAGTTATTATTGTTCTGTAATGATAGTTTTTCATATAATTAAGATTTAGACATGGAATAAATAGCATTCAATACAAAATGAATATGTGTCATATATGTGATAACACACTTGTTTTGTTGTGTATTAAAACCACACTAGGCATTTAGTCATATTTCAAAATTTATTCAGGCCAAACATAAATTAATTTAATTATAAATTTAAAATAACAAAATAAAATTTAAAAAATACAATATGTACAAACTATTTACAAACAGAGACAGAAATAAAAAGGACCTCGCTTGGAGGATTCAAGAGTGGAAAAGCCTCAGGGAACAAAGGAGAAGAGGAAGGAGAGCATTCTGCGTTTCCTGCAGAGCCAGCTGCCTCATTTTTTTATTTTTTTAAAGCCTACTATGGGCTGTGGGGGTCTAATTGTTCCAAATTTAGCACAACGGTGCTGTTTCCCATCGCCAATTTATACATTTGAAACTTTATCAACTCTTTTCTTTGAGGTGGCATGCTCTGCAGAAAAGGCAGAAGGCTGAGGAGGAAGTGTTCATCAGCCGACAGCGGTGGTGGTGGTGGAGGTGGAGCTGGAGCTGGAGGACACCTCAGGAGCTCGAGCAGCGTCTGCTCCACCTCCGACGTACCATCACGGGGCCGCCGGATGCCTCTCCTCCTCTGTTGGCCTGTGTAAACAAAAATACAACACACAGTGCATGAGAAGACAGAAAGCTGATAATTGAAATAACAAAATTGTCTAGATATTGTGAGAATAATATCCGTGCCTGTGTGAGTGACATAGCCAGTGCTTAATACAAGTGTAACATTATTTTGAACTTGCTTTAACATATTTTACATAATTAAAGTTATACTTCAGACTTATAAACATCAGGAACATAAATATGCAAATGAACCGTAATTAAAATGTATGTATGCAGATGATTGGTGGCATACATTGCAATAGAATTTAGTCTGCATTTACAAATACAATGATTATTAGTGAATGTTAAAGCTATGAGTGGATACTGTACTGATGTTTTCTGCACAAAACATGTTCACACACCTGTGGGTGCAGCAGCAGGGGGTGAAGCACCAGGGACTGGGGGGACAGGAGAAGCGGCAGGGGATCTCAGATCTTCATTATCAGTAGGCTCTGTCAAGACAATAGTAAATGTTAATAGTCACAGAGAGATTACATTATACTATTCATCTGTAAACAATTACAGCATATGCCTTGTAAATTGGCTTAACTGGAAAACTCACCTATTTCCGTATCCCCTACTTCCGCTTCTCCCTCTACGTCCCTGGGGTGGTTGTACTCCATGACCTGGGCCTCGACCCCCCCCATGTTACTGGTGGTCTCCCGTGGGGTGACGAAGGGGTCGAGGAATCCCAGGATCTGTGCATACTTCCACTTCTTCACCAACCCTGCTGCTGACCCACTCCTTTTATCCATCTCCTTCCTCTTTTCCTTCAGGTACGTGTCCCTGAGGCTCTTCCATTTTTTCCTGCACATGTCCTCTGAATAAACACATTATCTTGTTAGCGAAAAGTAGGGTAAAAAAGGGGGAAAATAGGTGTAAAAAATAGCGGGATGGCCGCGGGTCGATAAACGTGTAGTTACATGACTCAAAAGTGAAATGTGTAACTTATTTACAACTTACCAGGTTGCCCAATCTCCTCACCGACACTCTTCCAAGCGAGGTCCTTTTTATTCCTGTCTCTATAGAAATATGAAGTTGTGTCGTACAACTCCGTCCGACTACTCACCGCCAAAATTAGACGTTCTTCCATTTTGAATGAGTGACTCCGGGCGGGCCTGCCGCCACAGAATCAAGCAGGCTCCTGATTGGTTAACGCGGCGCGAATTGACGCAGAAGTTCAGATTTTTCAACTCGGGCGGCAGACGCGAATTCGCGTCAAACGCGTGATGCACAAAAAGCACAATTCGCGTGTATCGCGCGTAACGCGCCAGACTCTCAATTCGCGCCATTCGCGCGAATGAGGCAAATTCGCGTCTACCGCGCCGCGCTAAACGCCAATTCGCGCCGCAAGAACTCCAGACGCGCGTAAACGCGTCTTACCATTGACTTAACATTGAAATCACTCGCGCCAGACGCATATTCGCGTTTGGTGTGAACGCAGCATTAGAGCGGAAGCAGATGGGGCCTTTTTCTTGTAATGGTAAAATATATTGTTGTTTGATTAAGTGCAAAGTTGTCTTAAAGTAGGCATTTGTCTATAAAGGTTCATATAATGCCTCACCACACGGTGTGATGTTGACATAATGTGATTTAGTTTGACACAAAGCAACCGAGTGATCCTTGTCAGCTAGGTAAAATATATTATAAGAAATTTCTATTTTGATTTTATGGCTATCTGCTGAATTTGCTGATGCTTGTAAATTACATGATGTAATTTATTAACATTTCATCATATTATAAAGCCTATATAGCCATTGAGAGGGACATCCCAGTGGATCACAGTGTTGTTTTAATTAGTTTACATAAGATATATATACATAAGATATGAAGAGCTCTTTTCCAAAACGCGATAAACGCCAAATAAAAAAATGAGTTAATTATGCCATTTTGCAGTGCACTGAACCTATTCACGACTCCATAAATGTTTCATGCCAAATCGCTGTATTTCCGTGTTTAAAATGTACTGCAAGATGCAGTTTCTTTCCAAAACGCTATAAGCGCCAAACCTGTTTTTAATCTTAATGCGATATATCCTCTCGACCAATCAGAATTCGCCGAGCGTTCGACGCAATCTAACATGGCGGCGCCCTGAAGCGAGAGATGTTTGTGTCCAGTCTTCAAAATGAGAGCTTTAAACTCGATTAACAATTTTGATGGCCTGGATAGGCAGTGATACCTGTACCTGTTGTTAGAAAACGCAGACTAGACAAAGAAAATCACAAGAAAAACAACAAAAAAGAAGGTTCGTCACTGTTTACTAGTGCGTTTTGGTTTTAAAACGGCGTTTTAAAATGAAAAGAATCCTCGTCTACATTAGCGAGTAGCATGTATAGGTAGATTCTCTATTGTTTTGATAAAGGACGTGCTTGAAGCGGTCGAAAGGGGAATCTACTTATACATATCTATGGCTAAAGCAACGAGCATGATGTGATTTTTTACACTGTCGGTCATCAAGGATACGCAGAGAGAATGTGGACAGCCACGCCATCGTTTTCAAAAGTCTCCAAAAGTTTTGGTCCATTTACAATGAAACGCAACCCCGGAGTTTTCAGACTAAAACACACAAACTAATGCTGTCACCAGACGACCTGATAATAAATTTAGACAGTTTTAAGAAAGACAAAACAAGGTTTACAAGGATAGGGCCATAATTCTCCTGGACTTAACGCAAGTAGAAAGGCAGCCTCTGAAAGTCTAAACAAACGAAAAGACTGACATTAAAAATAAAGATTTATATTAATTTATAGTCCCTTATGCCATATGTTGCATGTTCTCTTGTTTTTTTAAAGACATAAACGAGCAAAGTTTTGGGAAAAAAAGAATGGATTTGTAGCGTTTTGAAAAAAATAAATATAAACTTTGAATGTATGATCGACAATATTGTTGTTTCATTTAACAATCATTGTTTAACATGTTCAGAATGAGCCAACAGACCATTTTAACAGGATAAATTGAATATTAACAAAATATATGGGTCTAGGAAAAAAATGTAATTTTCCTGAAAACAATTAAAATGGATTTATAGCGTTTTGGAAAAGAGCTCCTCATATATAGGCTACATAAGATACCCTCTATATGTATATATTATCTGTATAAAAGTTATTAATACTAATTAAATATAATATAAGAATATTATTGTGTTTTTTTATGGTGGTGGAGGGGTTTGGGGGGGGGGGGTGCCCTTTTTTCAGTTTCAGTACATGCCCGTCAAAAGGTCTGTGCACGGCCCTGCCCTTCGGATTCGGCCATTGACAATGTCCTCTAATAAGGCCAACACTGCCATTGCCATAGACCAGGGGTTTTCAAACCTGTCCTGGAGCCTCCCCTGCCCTGCACATTTTGCTTGTCTCTCTCATCTAATACACCTGATTCAAAACATCAGCTCATTAGTAGAGACTGCAAGACCTGAATTGGGTGTGCCTAATAAGGGAGACATACAAAATGTGCAGGGCAGGGGAGGCTCCAGGACAGGTTTGAAAACCCCTGCCATAGACTAAGGGTTGTATACATTTGCAAATGCTTTTATATGTTCTAAATCACATAATTGGTAGAAAAATATTGTGTCAATTAACCTCTTAAACTCTAATTGTTTCAGAATGTTGATGCTTCATTTACCTTCCTCATATAGTATCAGCCCATATGTGGTCTCATTTGAAAGCTTAGAGTCTCCTCTTTACGAGGAATACAATAACTTTTAGTTTTATGATACATAAAGTAGTAAAATTATGCTTATTATTTATGTCGTACCACACACAAATTTCCGCCTAACGATTGTGAAGAATTATTACAAAGAATGTGTATTTCTTATATTTTTCACAAACAGACAATTCTCTCATTCTCAAGAATCTGACCATGTAAATCATTTTATTGTGTGACAAACACAGATCAAATAATCTTCAATTGAATCACGATGTCAGAATATACTTGAAGAGTATGATAATATATTCTATTAATTTCCTCCACATACTACTGCTTCAGTTAGCCGCAAACGGCCACAAACTCCATTTTATCCTTTAGATTAGGATCTCTTCTTTCAAACAAGACCATTTTCACGTTTCTCCGTGCTTTTATTTCAGAAGCGCTCAAAACCGCTCAAATAGACCGCTCTCTGTGTCTACGGCTGTCTGAGCGTGTGTCAGTAGATCAGATTACAGTCTCCGGCCGCCTGCTGTGCTGCTCCGAGGTGTGAACGATGACAGCTGTCCCTCTCCAGCGCGCAGAAGAAGAAGAGTCATGGAGAGGTTCCGGGTCACAAAAGATGCTACGACGGTGCAGGGGCTTTTGGACTCTCAGAACGTAGATATGTGTCTCAGACAAGCGTGCCGTAGGGGTCCTGAAAAGTGAAGCCAAAAGTTTTCGATCGCCCCCTGGTGGCTGGCTGCAGTATGGGTCATAAACCCCGCCCTCTCCATGTAATCTAATGGGACGTGAGCCAAACTAAATAATCGAAATAAAATAATTTTTTTTCCAAAGGTGATTTCTACGGAAGCGTAGAGCTGCCACCCAGGTAAAAAAATAATCTGAGCTTTATCACGTTTGTACAATATAATTATCACGTTCTTACAATATAATATCACGTTTGTACAATATAATTATCACGTTCGTACAATATAATATCAGGTTTGTACAATATAATTATCACGTTCGTACAATATAATATCATGTTTGTACAATATAATTATCACGTTCGTACAATATAATATCACGTTTGTACAATATACTTTTCACGTTCTTACAATATAATATCACGTTTGTACAATATAATTATCACGTTCGTACAATATAATTATCACGTTTGTACAATATAATTATCACGTTCTTACAATATAATATCACGTTTGTACAATATAATTATCACGTTCGTACAATATAATACAGACAAGAGGATGTGGTGCTGGTCCTTCAAGAGTCACTCTCAACTCATCTGTCTATAAAGCCTAGAAAAAAAACAGTCTCCATGAATTTCACAACACTTCAGAATGTTATTCTTATTAATTGAGGGTCATTTTTTAGGATTTTTTGCCCAAGCAAAGTCTCTGAGAACCTGACACATTCCACTTCTGGAGACTCAAGGTAGGTTGCAGTTCTGGAAAACGATGGCGCTGGAGACTAAATGGTTCATGATGGTTTCATATCTGATTCTTAACATTAATTCTTACATTTTTGCAATTAACATGCATCTTTTCTCCTCCACCTGTTTGTTCTGACAATGCAGATGCAACAAGCGTTTTTCTGTCCGGTGGTCATGCCTTAACTTTGCAAATTGCAGTATTGCATTAGTATTGCATCCTTCTCATGGGCATTTAATAGTTTTTGACTTTTCAGTCTGAGGTAAATCTCTTTTTGGCTCATTTTATCTGTAAAAGAAAATGTGCCTAATAATTCTGCACACCTGAAAATAAGGATTTTTTCACTTCCAGCCTTCATGGACAATTATATATCAATTATAAATAATTAAATACAAAATGAATAGTAGTTATTAAGATTGATGTGGTTTGGAATTATTAAAATGTGCTTGGGAAAAAAATATGACAAGAATATCAACTTGCCTAACAATTCTGCACTCCCTCTAGTAGGAAAAAAGAGTACGTGAAGAAAGAAGTACGTTCGAAACCTCAGTATTCATAAAAGAGTAGGCGAGAAATCCCCGGATGTCCTACTGCTTCAGCCCAGATTCTGAAGTGTTCATCTGACGCACACTTTTCAATCCCAGGAGGCCAAAACGTCATCATCGAACGTGATTGAGAACCGTGACGAGAGTCTTTACAAATGTGAGTATTACAAACCAAAACACGGTTCCCTGTCTTAAAATCGTATTTGTTGAGCTACTGTATCATAAACTGCTGATTTGCATTAGGTGTCAAGACATTAGACAGTCACGTTAAAATATATTTGTGATTTCGCTGTAAAACACGTTTTATTACGTATAGCGACCATAGACATCTTAAAGATGATTACTAAATGATGTTTGATTAAACAAGGTTCAGGAGGAGCACGATCAGATAATCAACCCATTCGGCACAGGTGCAACCTGTTTAACCAATCATTCAATCAGCGCATCCTCTATATATTACCAGCCGTCTTACCTCCATCCAGCGATTGTTTCTTGGCATCCCTCCTCCACCCCTACTCCCCACTTCTAATCTGTTTCGATCCTACACTAGCAGGGGGAGTTCTCTGGTTCCAGCCTGTATTCCGGCCCGGAACCCTTCCCCCGGACAGCACGCCAAAATATGCTTAATACTCGCTCAAGCAGATTAGATGTAAGGGCGAACTCGTGAAATGTCTATTTAACAACTGTCAGGAAAATGTTCTGAGAGAATTAAATGAGCACATCACAACACCAAACAGACATCTGAGTGAGTGATGGACGTTGTGTGAGTTTATGTAGAATTCTCTGTTGTCAACACTGCTTTAGATTAATGTTATGTAAATAAACACATGTACATATAGTAACTAAACATGAGTTATCTATTTCATTTGTCTATTAGTACTGTTGATAAATTCAGGAGCATTTGAATTTGATGATAAACCAATTAACACAACAGTTACCCCATAATTATACATTTAAATGTAGTATTGAGCACACGAATCAGAGGGAACTGAATCTTGGCTGGATGTTCCAGGGACAGAAGAGACAAGTATGCTTGTCTGGTGAAGAATGACTGATAAAGCAGTGCTGCCATCAAAGGCTTTGAGTGAGTACACTACAGACATCAATAAAACATATTTTAAACCTTAAGTTGCAATATATTAATAATATTTATTAAAAAAATAACTTTAAGCTGAGCTATTACAGCACTTTTCTGATTCTTGATTTCTGTGCCTTTGTTGCAGATTTTTTGTGGTTGAGCAGGACCTGAAAGGAAAGGTGACAGCAGCATTTGCGGGAAAAAAGTGAAATCTGAAACTTATTATAAAGATTGTTCATTTTGTTACTTCTAATACAGAGATCTAATGAAATTGTGCTGTTAAAATGACAACTTTTGTATTGTATTTGTGCATCTTGGTATGATCTGAAATGTCTGCAGACTGGTGTGTGCAGTGAGAAAAGTGAAATCCACAGCAGCATCCTGGAAATGGTCAAGTGCCATCGATGAGACCCTCCATCACTCCACCTGCTCTTTGTCTCATCTGGACCAGATGTTGCTGTGGTCATCCTCAGAGACCAAAGAGCCAGCGAGAGCATCTAGAGAAAGACTAAAATACCAATATGTCTGAATAAAGCTTTGTTCCATGTGTCTTTATTTATGTTCATGGTTACTTTATTATTTTACTCATATATCCATGTTGTTATCAGTAAATAAAATATAAGTTTCATTAACATATGCATTAATTAATTACTTGATTGAAAAAAAACATGCTTGTTTTACTAAAAAATATAATTAATTATAGGTCAGCATTTAACATTATTATTGATCAGTGCATTCTGAGGTAATCTTAATTTCTAAGTAGTAATACTTACATTTTTTTGAGTGTAAAATCAACTGTCTTCTCCAAACACAAGATCTTCGAGCAGCTGATCCACGTCTCCTTTGTGCAGATATTGCAAACATGGAGGAAGATGTACTAGGTAGGGTCGTTGTGTTACTGATGCTATGAGTTATTTGAGCACCTGTTGTGCTTATTTTCATTTTATTATTATTAAACATAACTTATTATTACAGGTTCAGGGAAAGATGGTATTTATCTTTAACAATGAACAATCATAATGAGAAAAACTGAAAACATAACTATTAGGCTTGCTTACATCATAGTATGCGATTATATACACAGAAATATGATTAAATATCTCTGAATCAAATTATTAACACCACCTTTAAAGGTCTAATTGGCATTGCCCCATGTGGGGTCATCGCATTTGTATCTAAATTGTACACAGGCTCCATCTCCGATAAAGAAATAACTCGCCAATCACAGATCTTGTAGTTACTTCAACCAGAAGATGGAGTAATGGCTGACAAGGGGTTCCAAATTGAGAAGATGCTGTCACAGGTGGGGGCAACCCTCATCATCCCTCCACTCAAAACATCAAATCAGCTCAGCACAGAGGACACCCAGAAAACACAGGCTATTGCCCGTCTGAGAATTTTAGTTGAGAGGGCGATACGCAGGGTGAAGGAGTACCACATTTGGGATGGGCTTGTTCCTCTTTCTATGGCAAGTTCAGTCAATCAGCTGTGGGCCATCTGTTGCCTACTCTCAAACTATCAGGGACCTCTTGATATCAAAGGGGACAAACCCGTCTGAAGTGTTTCCTTTCTTGGGTGAGACTAATTCTTCAGTACTTTTAGCTGTTTGACACTGTGTAGATATACTGCAAATATAAGTGCTATGTAATATATTTTTAAATTTGACACTGTGTAGATATACAGTAAATACAAGTGCTTTGTAAAATATTTGTAAATTTGTTACATTTACTATCTTTTCTATGAACATAGGGATTTGTATGTTATTAATAAACAATGTTGTGAAGCATTCTGTAAAAAGTTTATCCAGAGTAAAATGCATTTAAACCTTAACCATTAAAAGAACAACAATATTTTTAAAACTTTGTCAATTTTTTATTTACATATTTGGTAATAGCATATAAGTGAGGTGAATGAAACTAATAAAAAGCTTCCATAGCAAGATTGGAAGCAGTTCCTTGCAACCATGGAACATAAGCAAAAAGTGAACAAGACAGACTATAAAGCCCATATATATTTACATACAATGCAACATTGACTTTAGTTGTAAATTCAAAAAATATTTACAACAGGAATTACATGCATCACAGATGTACATAGAACTATTAACATTTGAAAATTCTGCCTCAACGTAATAAAAATAATCCAGCTTGTGTCGCATTGAGTTGATGATCTCCTCATCCCTAAATACTCTTTCAACTGTGAAGTCAGTGTGGGTATCTGTTATAAAATCACACCACTGAAGTCCGCTTAATGCCAGCTGGCCTTGAACCTGATGATAATACTTGTGGTTTTTCTTGAGGCAGGCCTGGCCTCGAACTGTGATCAGAGCCCGTATTCACAAAACATCTTAAGGCTAAAAGTAGCTCATAACTTGCCGATTTAGGAGAAAAACTTAAAAATAATGGGCGTGTCACTCCTAAATTTAGGACTCATAAGTTTTTGCTCTAAGAGTGTTTCACAAAGCGTTTAGCGCTAAAACTAGCTCCTAAATCTGTGCAACGTAAAGACTGATTTTAAATCAGTGATTTTTAAAGCTGTTTTGGCTGAACAGGTACACCTGTACAAACATCTCTATAATCCATCAATGCGTGACCATAGAACCACTATTGGAAAGGACGAAAACTTTTGCAAAAAAGTTTGTGAAACTGTACGTTTTAACACTGTTCTGTTGGTTTGACTGTTGAAGCCTGCTGCAATAAAAATATTTCTCATAATTGCTTTTGTTAGTGTTTCACATTACTTATTTTCATAGGCGTAATTCACGGGTGGGATGAGTGGGACACTTTTTGCAAAGCTCGATATTGTCCCACCACTTTTTTGAATATCTCGCAGCACGGACGTATCTACACCGCGTTCCAAATTATTATGCAAATGATATCTTTCTCTGGTTTTCATAATTAGTCAATGCAAATGACAGTCAGTATAATTTTTAAGTCATCAACCATTAGGGTATAATTCGAATTTTATTGAACAAACCTCCTAATGATAACAGTATTTATTTCAAAAATAAAAAACTGAAAATGCACTGTTCCACATTATTATGCACAACAGAGTTAAAACATTGTATAGGTTGTAAATAACTGAAAATGGGCATTTGCTGAATTTGCAGCATTAGGTGGTCATATTTACTGAAATCAAAAGCTATTTCAATCAAAAACATCCTAACTGGGCAAGTTACATCTTACCATAGGACCCCTTCTTTGATATCGCTATCACAATTCTTGCATCCATTGAATTTGTGAGTTTTTGTAGAGTTTCTGATTGAATTTGTTTGCAGGATGCCAGAATAGCCTCCCAGAGCTGCTGTTTTGATGTGAACTGCCTCCCACCCTCATAGATCATTTGCTTGAGGATGCTCCAAAGGTTCTCAATCTGGTTGAGGTCAGGGGAGGATGGTGGCCACACCATGAGTTTCTCATCTTTTATGCAGATAGCAGCCAATGACACAGAGGTATTATTTGCAGCATGAGAAGGTGCATTGTCATGCATGAAGATGATTTTGCTACGGAAGGCACAGTTCTTCTTTTTGTACCATGAAAGAAAGTGGTCAGTCAAAAACTCGACATACTTTGCCGAGGTCATTTTAATACCTTTAGGGATCCTAAAGGGGCCAACCAGCTCTCTCCCTATGATTCCGGCCAAAAACGTCACCTCCTTGTTGTGGTCGCAGCCTTGTTGGGACATGTTCCATCCACTACTCCATCTATCTGGACCATCCAAAGATGCACAACACTCATCAGTAAACAAGACTGTTTGAAAATGAGTCTTCATGTATGTCTGGGCCCACTGCAACCGTTTCTGCTTGTGAGCATTGGTTAGGAGTGGCCAAATCGTAGGTTTATGCACAACTGCAAGCCTCTGGAGGATCCTACACCTTGATGTTCGCGGGACTCCAGAGGCACCAGCAGCTTCAAAAACCTGTTTGCTACTTTGTAATGGCATTTTAGTAGCTGCTCTCTTAATCTGATGAATTTGTCTGGCAGAAACCTTCCTCATTCTGCCTTTACCTGCACGAACCTGTCTGTGCTCTGAATCAGCCTCAAATCTCTTCACAGTACAATGATCACGCTTACGTTTTCGTGAAATATCTAATGTTTTCATACCTTGTCCAAAGCATTGCACTATTTGGCGCTTTTCGGCAGCAGAGAGACATTTTTCTTTCCCATATTGCTTGAAACCTGTGGCCTGCTTAATAATGTGGAACATCCTTCTTAAGTACTTTTCCTTTAATTGGGCTCATTTGGCAAACTATTTATCACAGGTGTCTGAGATTCATTTCAGTGATCCAAAGAGCCATGAGACACAATACCATCCATGAGTTTAATTGAAAAACAAAAAACTGTGTGTTTATGACACTTACATACAATTTGCATAATAATTTGGAACGCGGTGTAATGCTGATGAAACATTCCTTTCTGTTAAATAAGGTGCTGACGCTGGAATCTGTAGTTTTTTTTTTTTCTGAAATCATGCTTAATGTTAATTGCGATGTTAATTAGCGACGCAACTTTCTGTGTTCACATGCAAGCACTTCATTCCCTCGCTTATGACTCATTACGGTTAAAAATCAAAACAAAATAAACACAAATGTGTCTCTGATATAGAATCACTGATAAACATATTTAATTTTATTAAGGGATGAAAAAGTTGTGTGACGGCGGATTAGATCCGAAACCCTCTGCCTCATCTAACGAACATTCTTCCACTAGACTATTGGATATTACTAATCATGCTTACATATATATGCATTTATTCACTGCAACATTTATCTCGAGGCTAATAACATATTATTAAAGTACATGTAAGAATAAAATGATCATGTTAAAAACTAGTTTAATGTCAATACATTATGTACG
Organism: Garra rufa; assembly: GCF_049309525.1. Taxonomy (NCBI): domain Eukaryota; kingdom Metazoa; phylum Chordata; class Actinopteri; order Cypriniformes; family Cyprinidae; genus Garra; species Garra rufa. Next base: position 807,731 of record NW_027394280.1, on the reverse strand, counting down.
CATGATCAGAGCCTGTAACCACAAAACATTTCATCTTACCACTAAAAGTTCTCCTAAATGCTAGTAAAAGTTTTTAGCTAAGAGTTTTCTCTTAAAACCTATTCACAAAGCTGCTGAGACAAACTTTTACTAAGGAATAGAGAGAAGTCTTAAGCTAAAAGTAAGGGCGGGGTTGACCTCGTTACTATGGATGATTTCGGCATGCTTATTAACTATGCACACAATGATTGGCTGATAGGGGAGGGGTCTCTGTCAGACATTCATTCATAGAAATATTATAACATGCAATATTATATCATATTTAAATAAAGGTTTTAAAATAAAAATGTTGCCATATTCAAATAAAGATTTTAAAATGCAGGCTAAGTGCAGGCTAATTAAACGTGAATCTTCAGCCTCATGTGCGCTCCTCGTATGCATATAAACAGCCTTTTAATTAACAGGGTAGAAAAATCATAGGTGATAGTAAGGCAAGTAAACATAAAATTTTCTTCTTACCCAACTTGTTCGTGAAAACAAAGTTGGGATAACCTCAAAAACTAAAAAAAGATGTGTGGGAAAATATATGTGTGCAAATAAATGCAGCTTTCCCACTTTTGTCCAGAAGCAAATATGACTGTGAAAAGCACTGGTATTCTTTGCAAAGTCAGGCAAATTAAGGCAGAGATTGCAGAATTTAAGTGACAAACAACTGCTACAGCTAAAAGGACATTACTTTCAAGTTGCCGATAATGTTTTCATGTAACCTTGTTATGCTTTTGCAGATTAAAATCCTTAGCCTCTTTAAAATATTTATTGCATTCATAAGTAGCTGCCATTCGAGGATTGTTAAAACCTTGATCTGTGGCGTTATTGGGTTGTTTTTATTTGTTGCAATTCTGCAGCAGTCCTTTGCGATTAAGACCGCACCTTCTGAAAAGCTCATTATCATCCAATGCTTCTAAAATGTTTCTGTTCCGAGGCAGACAGCCGGCAACAGCCATTATAGGATAGTTTTAGGACTTGATCTTAGTGACTTAGGAGTCCTCTCCACTACTCCTAACATTTCGCAGATTTAGGAGCTAGTTTTAGTCCTAAAATGCTTTGTGAAATACTCTTAGAGCAAAAATTAGGAGTCCTAAATTTAGCATTGTTTTAAGCATTACTTTTAAGATTTTCTCCTAAATCGCTAAGTTATGAGGCTACTTTTGTCCTTAAGATCTTTTAGGAACAGGGGGCAGAATTTGGTGATGTGCGCGCGCAGGCAGCACATGCTCGCGGTGCAGAAGAACGTGTCGAGTATAAATCGGCCTAAATCATGCTTAAATCACAAGATCAAATCCTAACCTTCCTAAAATTGATGTTGCTGGTGATCACCTCGGAACTTAAACTTTTTAGAAACACTCTGCATATGGACGCATATTCCTACACAATTTTTTTTTAGCCTTGGAGGTTATCCCAGCTCCAAATTTTCATTTGATTATATCCTACTTTGGGCAAGAAGTAACAGCGTAACAGAAGTTTGCGCATCTCGCTATCAGCCATGATTATTCTATCATGAATAGAAAAAAGCTTTTTACGTCGGCACCGATAGCCTTGCGGTTAGTGCGTCAGTACATAGCGTATCTCCGCTCAAAGCACCCTGAGTTTGATTCCCGTTTCGAAATGTTTTGCTGCTCGCCCCTTCTCTTCACCATTTTTTTTTGTGTTAGTTCTCCGCTATTCTGTGTCATTAAAAGTATAAAAAGCTCTTTTAAAAAAGTCTGTTTACATGCATATCAGCTAATTGTTTATTATAAGAAGCACACAGGTAAAAGGCTGTCAATCATTTGAACACTTGTTTAATAAGTGACACTTGCCCTGTATTTTAAATTCTTTATTAGAATTTGGCAACATTTTTGCTAACTTTTTAAAACTTTATTTGAATTCTGCAACATTTACAACAATATTTATATGACTAAATGTCTGACAGAGACTCCTCCCCTATCAGCCAATCACTGTAAGCATGGTTAGTGAGCATGCTGACATCATCCATAGTAACGAGGTCAACCCCGCCCTTACTCTTAGCTCAAGACTTCTCTCTTCTGCTTAGTAAAAGTTTGTCTCAGTAGCTTTTTTAATAGGTTTTTAGAGAAAACTCTTAACTAAAAACTTTTACTGCTATTTAGGAGAACTCTTAGTGGTAAGATAAAATGTTTTGTGAATACGGGCCCAGGTGTTTAACTTGAGCAACATCTTCAACATCACAACTCTTTACCTCTGCCAACCCAAATGGCAGTGTTTCTCTGGGGTTGAAGACTTTAGCATCAGGGCTGGCTGCAAGGTGAGGTGCATCAGGGTGGATGATGACCCACACTGCGTCACAGAGACATTACAAAACTCTGAATATTGCCTCAGTATGTCAGGTTCCAGGTCCAGCCCTCTTTTCATAGCAGCTGTCTGTCTGAGGAGTTCCTCTCAGAATGCGAGCAGCCAAGGATTTTGCAGTAGACTCTCCACGGACATGGCATATTTCACCAAATCTGCTGGCTGTAAGTCGGGGTTTGCGTACCTGGCTCCACAGCTGGCATTCTGACTGCAGTCGTGTTTCTTCCTCAATTGCAGAAGACATTTCCCTTGACACCTTAAGGCTCTCTAAGTGGCATTGTTGCTTGTAGTTGGGCTCAAATTGGAAATTAAATTTTGTAACCTTCTAAAGGCAACTGAGGAAATCCAGGGGCACCAGGGTGTTTAATAATGTCTCTACTTATCTCGGGAGGGCACTGGTAAGAGAGCAAAGACCCAAATGGCACAGGGCCAAATTTAGAGTCCACAAAATTAAGGGCCTCGAGCCCGTGCAGCAATTTGCAAATGCCTGGTTGTGGGCGTTTGTCTTGAATTTTCTCAGCACTGGCAATGATGTGAGGATCTGGAAGAGGCCCTGACAAAAAAGTGGAATATGTCAAGTTAAATGTACATATCATTGTCACCTGACCTTTCATATTTTAGCAGACACCAACACATATCACCTCTCTATAAATACACATGAAAATGTTTTGAGCTGCCCCAAACCCTCACGTATTAAGAAATGTTCATAATTTGCAGAAGATATCAACTGAAGGCTTAAAGGGAAAAGATACTAATCAATGTTCTATTATACACTAAAATATTTGGACATGTGTTCATTCAGACATACCACCATATGCTCTGTACAGTGTACATTTCACTCCAGTTCGGGCATGATCCTCAGTCTTTGGTACTGGTTTACGCACTACCATGTCATTTGTGGCCTCAGGAGCAATTCCCTGTAATATATTGATGAGAAATTATTAATTGACAAATGTCATTACAAAATTCTAGTCCAACATCATTAAATGTAATGAACGTTAAAATATTACATGTGTCCTAGGCCAGTGCCAGGTCTGCAGAGAGCTGGTGCATGACAGTGGCAATGGCAGTGTACAGTAGTGAGCACTTTGAAACAATAATGCCACAATGTGGTTGCACAGTGCTTTCCCAGCAGAGCAGGTACATGACATGCATTTCACTACCACAGGAACCTCTTTCGCATGAAATGTAACCTGATAATAGAAACATGAAAATACGTCTTTGCTCACAATTTTACATTTATTTGGAGTAATTGAACAAACTTAAGGATTAAAGCAAGTCTATGAACTTTGAACACCAACTTTTTATAACTTATAAAACATAATATTTATCAGCCTTTAATGTCCCCTAACAACCCTCTTCTGTTTTTAAATGTAAGATTGTCATCTAGAGTTTGGCGCCACACACTCATTGACACCAGGCTGAGAAACACACTGAACCACAATGGAACTTTGTGGGATACTGCAAAGTCTGCAACCGCAGCAGAACATGAAAATCAGAAAAACCTGAAGATGATGAGCCTCCTCATTTTTCCTCATGGACCTGTGACAGCGCCCTTTCACTGTCACCTCATCGACAACTACATTCGAAACTATTCCAATGCAATGTTTTAGTGAAAGGGCACAACATTAACCATGAATGTGTTACTGACTTTTATCTAACAATACACAATCTATAGCAAAGTAATAATATCAGTAATAAACATGATTGCAACAAGAGTTTGCAGGTCTGTATTACAGTAAATTAATCAAGAATATGGACTTTCACTGCAGAAGAGAAAGCTAACAACTAGCAGCTACCGTTGTCCTAACTCCTCCGCTAACGTAACATTAAGTTGGGCGGGACCATACAAAATGCTTACCTTCATATGCAAACAGGTACTGCTCAATGAAGAATTTGTATCCTTTATCAAATTTGGAACGTGTGGTGAGTGAAAATTTGTCTGCAAGATGGTGTACATCATCCAGATGTATTTCTGGCAGGTGTTGAAGGGACTGAGTAAACTCCATAGCGTAGCGTTATGCTGGCAGCGGAAGTAAACATACATTGCTTTGAGTCAGAACGGAAGTTGCTTGACGTTGTGTGAAAAGGGCCTATTATGTAATGTAATTTTCTTTTTGTTGTACACACAGGCTGCGTTCGAAACCGCATACTTCCATACTATATAGTAGGCAAAAAGCAGTAGGCGAGTGAATAAGTATGTTTGAATCTTAAGTATTCATAAAAGAGTAGGCGAGAATGAGTAGGCGAGTGCACTAATTCCCGCGAGATTCGGACGAACGTCTACTTAAAGTGCGTTCGAATATGCCTACTTACCTACTATATGGTAGGGAAAATGAGGACGTGAAGAAAGAAGTACGTTCGAAACCTCAGTATTCATAAAAGAGTAGGCGAGAAATCCCCGGATGTCCTACTGCTTCAGCCCAGATCCTGAAGTGTTCATCTGATGGATACTTTTCAATCCCAGGAGGCCACAGGAGGCCAAAACGTCATCATCGAACGTGATTGGGAACCGCAACGAGAGTGTTTACAAATGTGAGTATTACAAACCAAAACACGGTTCTCTGTCTGAAAATCGTATTTGTTGAGCTGTATCGTAAACTGCTGATTTGCATAAGGTGTCAAGACGTGTAACGTTAAAGTATATTTGTGATTTCGCTGTAAAACACGTTTTATTACGTATAGCGACCATAGCATCTTAAAGGTGATTACTAAATGTTTAACAACTGACAGGAACATGTTCTAAGAGAATTAAATGAGCACATCACAACACGAAACAGACATCTAAATGAGTGATGGACGTTATGTGAGTTTATGTAGAGTTCACTGTTGTCAACACTGCTTTACATTAATGGAAATAAACACATGTACATATAGTAACTAAACATGAGTTATCTATTTCATTTGTCTAATAGTACTGTTGATAAATTCAGGAGCATTTGAATTTGATGATAAACCAATGAACACAACAGCTAGCTCATAAATGTAGTATTGAGCACATGAATCAGAGGGAGCTGAATCTTGTGTGGATGTTACAGGGACAGATGAGAGAAGTATGCTTGTCTGGTGAAGAGTGATTGATGAAGCAGTGCTGCCATCAAAGGCTTTGAGTGAGTACACTACAGACATCTATTTAAACCTTAAGTTGCAGTTTCTTAATAATATTAAAAAATCTTTAAGCACTTTTCTGATTCTAGATTTCTGTGCCTTTGTTGCAGATATTTTGCGGTGGAGCAGGACCTGAAAGGAAAGGTGACAGCAGCATTTTTGGGGAAAAACAAAATCCGAAACTTAATATAAAGTTTGGTAATTTTGTTACTTCTAATACAGAGATCTTCAGAATCAGAATCAGAATCAGAATGAGCTTTATTGCCAGGTATGTTTACACATACTAGGAATTTGTTTTAGTGACAGCAGCTCCACAGTGCAACAGAGTGACAGTGACAAGACAAAACATAGATTACAAAGAATAACAATATACAAGTACACAAGACAAAGTGCAAAGTGCAAAATAGCAAAAACACAATATACAGATTATGCCATTATTATGTATAGGTTTTTAATGCAATAATAAAAAGATCAACTTTTGTATTATATTTGTGCATCTTTGTATGATCTGAAATATCTGCTGCAGACTGGTGTGTGCAGTGAGAAAAGAGAAATCCTCAGCAGCATCCTGGAAATGGTCAAGTGCCATGGATGAGACCCTCCACCACTCCACCTGCCCTTTGTCTCATCTGGACCAGATGTTGCTGTGGTCTCTTCATCCTCAGAGACCAAAGAGCCAGCGAGAGCATCTCTAGAGAAAGACTAAAATACCAATATGTCTGAATAAAGCTTTGTTCCATGTGTCTTTATTTATGTTCATGGTTATTTTATTATTTTACTCATATATCCATGTTGTTATCAGTAAATAAAACATAAGTTTCATTAACATATGCATTAATTAATTACTTGATTGAAAAAAAAACATGCTTGTTTTACTAAAAAATATAATTAATTATAGGTCAGCATTTATGATTATTATTGATCAGTGCATTCTGAGGTAATCCTAATTTCTAAGTAGTAATACTTAAATTTTTTGAGTGTAAAACACAAGACCTTGGAGAAGCGGATCCACGTCTCCTTTGTGCAGATATTGCAAACATGGAGGAAGATGTACTAGGTAGGGTTGTTGTGTTACTGATGCTATGAGGTGTTTGAGCACCTGTTGTGCTTATTTTCTTATTATTATTACTACATAACTTATTACAGGCTCAGGGAAAGATGGTATTTATCTTTAACAATGAACAATCATAATGAGAAAACCTGAAAACATAACTATTAGGCTTGCTTACATCATAGTATGTGATTATATACACAGGGAAATATGATTAAATATCTCTGAATAATCCAAATATTCACATCATAGTTTATCAAAAATTGGATTTGTTTTTGTTACTGATAAGCCTCAGGGATGAAAAGAGAAATTTAACAGTAATTTAAGCTATAGTTTTGCGTGTGGATAAACAATTTTGAACATAAAACAAAAGTAATAACTTTTGCAAAAATAAAGAATTTGGGTTTTCCTAACAAAAATTATTTCTTTAAGAATTAAAAAACAGAAAAACCTAAATGAACCCAAAACGTATCCGTTATACTACAATCACAATAAAAGAACAGCTGTTTCTTCAACATGACCACAAAATGAACAAATGTCATCAATATCAAAATATTTATAGAAAGATGAATTAAACCTGTCGCTATATGTTAAGTTTTTGCACTTGTTATAACGTCGTTGGTCACATGATAACGTCAACATGGCGGAAGACGTGCAGATCACATCCATACTCAACGAGATTTGGCTGTAGAGTACGTACTCTTTTAGCGCTCGTTAAGTAAGTACTTATTGAAATTAAGTACCTACTCATTGAGTATGCGGTTTCGAACGCAGCCACAGTGATGTCAGAGTTCCCTGGCACTTCACTGTCTGAGGTGAGAGCTGTAATAAGAAGAAAATATAACAATGAAAATGTTGTTACCAAAAAGAAAAACTAAGTACAGATTTATTAGAGCACTTGTTTATTTTCTGAGAGTCCATTTGACATTTGTTTTGTAAATTACATGCTTAAAAAAAGTTACTGCTTGCAGTGTCTTTGCATTGCATACATGTGCTGTAATCAGAATGAGCTTTATTGCCAGGTATGTTTACACATACTAGGAATTTGTTTTAGTGACAGCAGCTCCACAGTGCAACAGAGTGACAGTGACAAGACAAGACATAGATTATAAAAAAGAACAATATACAAGTACACAAGACAAAGTGCAAAGTGCAAAATAGCAAAAACACAATATACAGAATGTGCCATTACTATGTACAGGTATATTAGGTGCAAATTTGGATGTAAGTAGGTATTAATAAATACTGAATAGATTAATAAGGCGTATAATAGTGCTGCAGGTTCCACGTTTACTGACAAGTGTTCATGAGATGGATTGCCTGGGGGAAAAAACTGTTCCGGTGTCTGGTCGTCTTGGTGCTCAGTGCTCTGTAGCGCCGACCAGATGGAAGCAGTTCAAAGAGCGAGTGTGCTGGATGTGAGGGGTCCAGAGTGATTTTGCCAGCCCTTTTGCGCACTCTGGATAAGTAGAGATCTTGAAGGGTAGGAAGGGTTGTACCAATGATTCGCTCAGCAGTCCGGACTATGTGACGTAGTCTTCTGAGATCAGAATTGGTAGCTGAGCTGAACCAGACGGTAATTGAAGTGCAGAGGACGGATTCAATGATGGCAGAGTAAAACTGTTTCAGCAGTTCCTGTGGCAGGTTGAGCTTCCTCAGCTGGCGGAGGAAGTACAGTCTCTGCTGGGCCTTTTTCACAATGGAGTCTATGTGAACATTCCACTTCAGGTCCTGAGAGATGGTATTGCCAAGGAACCTGAATGACTCCACTGTGTTATCAGTGCTGTTCATGATGGTGAGTGGGGGGAGAGCAGGGGGGTTTCTCCTGAAGTCAATGATCATCTCCACAGTCTTGAGCGTGTTGAGCTCCAGGTTGTTATGACTGCACCAGACAGCCAGCTCTTTAACTTCCTGTCTGTAAGCAGACTCATCACCGTCTTGAATGAGGCCGATGAGTGTGGTGTCGTCTGCGAACTTCAGGAGCTTGACAGAGGGGTCTTTAGAGGTACAGTCATTCGTATACAGGGAGAAGAGCAGTGGGGAGAGGACACAACCCTGAGGGGCGCCAGTGCTGATAGTCCGGGTGCTGGATGAGAATTTTCCCAGCCTCACTAGCTGCTGCCTGTTCGTCAGGAAGCTGTTAATCCACTGACAGAGAGCGAAGGGCACGGAGAGCTGAGATAGTTTGGGAAGAAGGAGGTTTGGGATGATTGTGTTAAAGGCTGAACTAAAGTCCACAAACAGGATCCTCACATAAGTCCCTGATTTATCCAGATGCTGCAGGATGAAGTGTAAACCCATGTTCACTGCATCATCTACGGACCTGTTTGCTCGATAAGCAAACTGCAGGGGGTCCAGTAAGGGTCCGGTGATGTCCTTCAGATGAGCCAAAACCAGTTTTTCAAACGACTTCATGACGACAGATGTTAGCGCCACAGGTCTGTAGTCGTTGAGTCCTGTTATTTTGGGTTTCTTTGGAATGGGAATGATTGTCGAACGTTTGAGGCAGTTCGGTACTTCACACATCTCCAGAGACCAATTGAAGATTAATGAGAAAATGGGAGCCAGCTGGTCAGCACAGGTTTTCAAACAGGCTGGTGTCACACCATCAGGGCCTGGTGCCTTCCTTCTTTTGTTCTGTCTGAAGACCTGGCGAACATCTCTTTCACTGAAGTGGATTGTCGGAGTGGGGGAGAGCGGTGTTGTTAGGGCTGTTGTTGGAGGTGTGAATGGAGTTTTTTCAAACCTGCAATAGAACTCGTTCAGGTGGTCTGCCAGTTGTTGATTGTCCACCATGCAGGGGGATGGTGTCTTGTAGTTAGTGATGGCTTTCAGGCTGTCCCACACTGATGAAGAGTCACCGGAAGAGAATTGATTCCTTATCTTTTCGGAATAATTCTTCTTTGCCACTTTGATCTCCTTTTCTAGTGTGTATTTGGCCTGCTTATACAAGACACTGTCCCCTTTCCTGTAAGCATCCTCTTTGGCGTGACGAAGCTGTCTGAGTTTTGCAGTGAACCATGGTTTGTCATTGTTGAAAGTTAAACGAGTCTTGGTAGGAATGCACATATCCTCACAGAAACTGATATATGAAGTAACAGTGTCTGTGAGCTCATCCAGATCGGTAGCAGCAGCTTCGAAAACACTCCAATCAGTACAATCGAAACAGGCTTGTAAAGCCCGCTCTGTTTCGTTGGTCCATCTCTTCACAGACTTTGCTACAGGTTTAGCAGATTTAAGTTTTTGTCTGTAGGTTGGTATAAGATGAACCAGGCAGTGATCAGAGAGTCCCAAAGCTGCACGTGGGACAGAGTGATATGCATTACGTATTGTGGTGTAACAGTGGTCCAATATATTACTGTCTCTGGTTGAACATGTAACATGTTGACTGTATTTTGGCAGTTCACGGGAGAGATTAGCTTTGTTAAAATCCCCAAGAATGATTAAAACAGAGTCCGGGTGTTGTTGTTCCGTCACGGTGATCTGATCAGCGAGTTTCTGCAAAGCCAGGCTCACGTGCGCTTGCGGAGGAATGTAGACGCTCACGAGAATGAACGAGCAAAACTCTCGCGGCGAGTAGAACGGCTTACAGTTAATGAAGAGAGCTTCTAGATCAGAACAGCACATCTTCTTTAATACTGTTACATCTGTACACCACCTTTCGTTGATGTAAAAGCACGTCCCGCCGCCGCGCGATTTCCCCGTTGATTCTGCGTTGCGATCGCCTCTAAACAGCTGGTAGCCCGGCAACTGGATCGCGCTGTCTGGTATCGTGTCATTCAGCCAGGTTTCCGTGAAACACAGAGCGGCAGAGTTTAAGAAATCCTTGTTAGACTGGGAGAGCAGGAAGAGTTCGTCCGTTTTGTTGGGAAGAGAGCGGAGATTTGCCAGATGTATGCTTGGCAACGATGTGCGGAGACCGCGCTGTCTGAGCTTCACGAGCGCGCCGGCTCTTTTTCCTCGTCTGCGCGTCCTGTATCGCTTGATCAGCGCCGCCGCCCCGCCAACTACAACATTAAATAAAACGTCCGAATAATCCAAAACCGGTTGAAAGTTTTGTGGTGCGTTCTGCCTGTAAGGGGAATTTTACAGTTAAAACCCATGGACCAGATATGATGAACAAAAAAAACAGGAGTCAAAGATTCAATCAATCGAAGTCATGTTTACTGAAGAAAATAGTTTGCAGTTTCATCAGCAGAAGTCAGCTTCAACACTCTCGATGGAGTTCGTAGGCCGCTCCGCGTACATATTCAAAACACCAGTAATTATACTCTAACAGAGGTTGCTAATTACGTCAATACATAGATTAGGAAGATCCTGATTGGTCCAGAACCTAGATAAGTGTGAAATATTCAACACACACATAAAGTCACACACAGAGGTCTTATCTATCGTCAAGGTTGCCTAGCCAGGCAAGACTCTTTATCAGTGTGGCTTGATACACGCACACTTAACAGTTAGCCACTTAGAAAAATAGAACCAAATCAACAGGATTTCACTAATACAAGTCTAAGGGATTTGCATTTGATCAGTTATCAAGAACACATGTCATAGATGTCCCGATCACAGATGTCTTGGTCACAACTGCTCATGTAATCAGGAGGGTCATCCTTACCTCCTGAGGTGTGACCTCGGGTGTCTGAGAAAAGAGAAACTTCAACAAGCACAAATCTCAATCAGAGCACAATTTATTCTAACATCATGTGATTTTCTATTAAGACATCTTTCTAGCCACTACTAATATTAAACAACAAATAATATTAGGAGTTAAACACTGATTTATGAGCTAGATCATCTACTAAAAATGTGTAAGAATTAATAAGGATATTAATTTGTAAAAAGGCCATGATGTCTTCCGACTTCCACTCCTTCAATCCCCCGTTTAGACCAATTGTGGAGTCCAATACTCCACGTCCGGTCTACCAAGTGAGGTCACTATGGAAGGCGGAGGTTTTGAGTCATGCTCCCCTGGCGGGTCACAATCGTCTCTTCACCCCATCATGGACAAGCCGGAACCTAAAAATTCCGGTCCCCATGGCAGGGGCTCTCCCACCTTCCACTCACAACAGGGCGTTGACGTTGTCTTTGGTCAATCGTTGATGTAAGCTGTTTGACAGCTTCAGCAGGCACATCTCTCCTTGTACAGGATTCACTGTCCTGCAGACATATTTAAAAACGTACAAGAAACAACAACAAACCATCCTCCAAATAATTAGGACAGCTAGTCCTAGATATCCTCCAAGCGCGTACAAAACATACTTTAAAACTTCCACAAACTCCTCTACCGAATCTGTCACGTCCGTAAAAACGTTCCTACTGTAAATGTAACATTCAAGTTAACTTGGTGCTCTCTTCGTCTTAGTTTTTCTGCTAGCAATAATTTCCAAACACAAATTAAACCTATTTAAATGCATCTAGCAGTGACATTATAGACCATTGAAGTGGCGCTAAAGCAGTTACCTTTAAGATGGTCATGTAGTTGTTCCGTTCTAGTAATGGACTTGGTATCTGCGACAAAACATCTACAAAATTTTCCCTCTTATAGTCAGCCTTAACAAATGATAATTAACAAACATCCTTATATATAAACATACTAAAATCAATCCCAACTATTTTTTTTTTCCAACTCCAAGTATTATACTTCTTCAATGGAAACAATTCTTTAATTGGTCTGCTGCTTCTCACAACCCCTGTGAGCACGACTGAATATCTTTTCCCTTTAATAACTACACTGGAACTAAAAGTCCTACAGTGCATGTAGTGCATTGTTGGCTGTCATTAGCTTGGACACAATTGTCTTTACCTGTCTTATACAAATATAATGCCTCTTAGTTAATTTGGTAATATCTGAAAATTAACTGATTACAAGAATCAAGCTTATTTATTCCATGGAAGCCAAGCTAAATTAATAAGCATTCTCAAGATAGATATCCTATTTTTACAAAAACTATTATTTATAATATATATTGCAAGAAGAGGGATTGTAAATCCACTCATTCATTCCCTATCATGGACCATTTTGGGGTCCAAAACAATGGCGGTCTAAAATAAACAAACCCAATATGAGTAAGACCCAAAGCCATTGTTAAAAATAGAAAAAGAGAAAATATAATCTTTATTCCACTTAAACCTAGAATAATTCATAATTGTTACTTAACAGCCCTTTTATTGTGTTTAGTCCAAATGACATTGTCAGTATCTAACTTGTTATTGCCTTGCATATTATTATATCATGAAATTACTCATTGATACCCAAATGCCTAATTATTGTAATTTCAATCTTCTCAATTATCATACCATATTACTGTACTCCGATTACAGTAAATAATTCAGGACTTTCAGCGAATTCTCAGGGCTTTGTTTAAAGGCAATTTCTCATTGTCTTGTCAGTTAAAAATGGTTACAGGTCAAGCTACCTGATCAACGTCTTAAAAACCCTTCGTTCATATTTGTCATTTGGCAATGATCATTATCATTAATTTCTAAAACTAGAACTGACAGATTTCACAATCCTGTAACCATATAAACAAATCTATTGCTCAGATGTAAACTGGCAAATATTCTTTCCTCAGTTTCTAAAGCTGTTTTAAAACAGTGCACATTATCAACAGGCAATGCCAGTGTTGTTATAGTATTAATTTGGTTTGATTTGACAAGTGTTCATAAACTGTTCCAAAGTTCCTATAACAATTTTGTTGTTCATAACATTTATTAAAACTACTTGTCACCAAATTCCTCCATCAGCAGGTTATCCATCAGATTCAAAATGTTTTGTTAAATTGTCTCTTTTCTACAAAAACCAAACCAAACTATTACATCACCTCAGCCTTGAGACACAGACAGCCTTACAGCTGTGTTTGCCTTTAACCCATATTACTCTTAGAATGTATTAATTCCTCCTTTGTTTGACCACCAGCCTTTCTTACTATAACTTGAGGATGCTCTCTGGATAATCTGGTTAGTGACTTGGCCAATGTGTCACTGTTTCTTTGCCATCAAGTCTAAAACATATACCTTTTATCATTCAGAAACCAAACAGTTAGCTGTATTTTAATTTAGACCCTCAGTTAAATTTAGACATGGGTTTTTAACCCATTATGGATGGCAATTTCACAAATTCAATTTACCTAAACACTCTGAAACATATTAAACCAGAGAGTGATTCAAATCAGAATTATAAAGTACAAAATAAGTAGTTATTACTCATAACAGACCAAGCCAAATAACCAATCTATATAAAGCTCGTCCATGTTCTGTGTCCTCTTTTCATCATATTCACTAAGAATTATCAACTTCCGTAAAGTTTCCCATTTCATTTAACCCAACGGTAACGATAAAACCCTCATTCCAGAGGTTATTGGCACAATATACACACAAAAGCAACATAATCGTTCCCCAAATCAACAACAAACAGTTCATATGTTACGATTTTGGATTTAAACTTAATATTTTTCCCTGCCAGTTTAACATAGTTTTTACCTTGCCTCTTTTCCAGTCTCAATGCTTGTCATGGCTTTGTTTTGGTTGAACTTATTTAGCAGGCCGATAAGAGAGGCAGAGTTCCATCCTTGCCTCCACTCAAGCTGTCTCTCTCTCTCCTGCTGTGCAGATTATCATTTGACAGCTTTACCAGACATTGACTTTGACTATCATACTAAATTCATTACAATATAACACTTCACTTACCAAAGCTAAAAGTGTTACAGCTTCTATCTCAAATCTCAATTTAGATTATTTAAAATCAAGTATGCTAGCAGCATTTTTTTTTTTAAATTGTTTACTTTAAATGCTTAATTTACTTAACCTTCATTTATCCAGACTATCTGTTCAATCAGCAAAAGCAGTCTTCATCTTTAGCCACCACCATTTCTTGTAATTATCCTATGCCATGTCTAAGGACCTGCAAAAGTAAAAACTAATATAGACATATTAGTTTATTATCATCAGCCTCTTTGATTCAGGAATTTATCATAATGCTGAATCCACAAATGTTATGCAGTTCTTGTCAGTAAAGCAACCAACTTCATCCTGACATTTTGTTATGTCTTACTAGAAATAATGATTGACATCACATGGTCTCAGATGGTTCTTGAAAGCCCATTGCCGTTAACTCTTAATAAATAAGCTCCTTTTCCTCAAGGTGTGATGCCCTGGCATGTTTGCATCAGGTTGTAGATGCTTGTCACAATCAAGCAATGCGGTTGCTGGTGATCAGGTCTGGAGGAGCGCAAATTTTTGAGGCAGATGGCTGTAATTTCTTACAGATCCCCTCTTTAACGATGCTTTAGGCCTATTCAGCATCCGCTCAACTCCGCTACCATCTCAAATATAACACCTCCCTTCTCGGGCAGGTGCCCAGTGGCGGTGACCCCCTGCCTTAGGTTGCCCTCCGCTTGGCCAAAAGAGGATCTTACCCGTCATTGAGAAATCACCTCATTCACACTGGTAACCGCTCTTTCCATTTGGACATCCTCGACAGTTTTCTTCCAGAATCTGGTATTTTCTGCAGCTTAGGAAAGGAGCACTCAAGAACCATGCGAGCCATTGAGACCACCTAGTAGTACTAAAACATTGAGACATGTTAATCAAAGCAATATTTTATCACTAAAATCAATTAGACATCTTCAAATCATCGTGCTAATATTACTCTCAATTAAAATATCAAACCCATCCACTCAGTGTAATGCTCTGCTACTTCTGTATAGCCAGAGCCATCAGGCCCTGTATAATGGTGGAGACTAAAAATAAGACAAACAACAATTGGCTGCAATACAAGTTACAATGCAAGTGTTTAACTATTTCAAATCATCACTTCTATTGTTCAAAATTCTATAGATTCTAAATCTTTTAACAACTAATTGCTCTCCGACTGCATAAAATTTTAAATGTAGAATTTTTGAACTCCCTGTAGCATGTCATTTAACATCTCTGTGTCTATGATTTTCATTGAGACATTGTGCTGTACTATTAATATCTTATTATCATTTATGACACAAGCTCAGATTACAGCATTTAGCTGACTTTGAATGAGAGAGAAAGCACTCTGAGGGATTCAGGACTGATAGCAATGCATGCCATTAATCTACTATTATTTCAATGTGATATATTTTACTATAGCCCAGCTTAAATTTATATAATTTTTTTTTTTTTTTTTTTTTTTTACTTTGCAACTCAAAGGCTAAGTTTTTCCAAAGCTCTGCCTATGGCTTTGGAAATTCGACAATTGCACTTTAAATCTGTCAGGGGTTATCTGACCCAGATATGTTACCTCATGCTATCTAAACTTCTTTTTAATTAACTTTAAACCCCCGTTTATGTTACTTGTTTACAATATTACCAGCTTCTATACAAACATAATTTTTCACTAAACATTGGCATATGGCTGTGATGCTGAGTGGCTGAAATTTTCTATACCACAATAAATTTAGTCTTTTGTCCAAACATCAGTTATTACTGATTTCAACTCAGGACAAGACTCTGTTACTTTTACAGCTTCAGCCACACAGCGCAAGATAAGCAAATTGTTTCACTGCAGTCAAATGCAATCTTATCTTCTGAAAGCAAAACATAAGCTTCAAAGTTTTTCCAAAATGCTAATGCCTAACTGTGTGTCTAGACAGTGTTTTTACTAACCCAGAATTCAGTCAAATACATTGTCAGAGCTTACAACAACTAAATGGGGACTAAAACAGATTTATGATTTCATTCTTTGTCGTTTAAAATCTTCTATGTACAAAGAATTAGATTAAATCATTACTCAATTAATTCTGGGATTATTATTTTTAACAAATAGCCACTCTACACCTCTAAAAATAGGCACATACATTGTATGGTTCTTTCTTTGTATGTAGCCAATCAAGATGTTTTAATTTCCCAATCAGAATCAAAGCCCAGACTGACCATTTCACTTGTGCTGAGAATATCCCTAAGGTTTGAGCTTCATAGCAGAGCTGTTTACAGCATCTGTTCTCTTCTATTTCATTATTTCTATAAGGATTAAGCAAGTTACCTAATTTATCAGCCATATTTCTATCACAAACCAAAAACCCAAAAGAGATGATAGCAGCAAGAGATTGAGGCGACGATCTTACCAATTCCACTTGACGTCTGCGTGATTAAACTGCAAAGTATATTCCAGAATTTCCATATAGGTCCATTCCAATTAGGAACATACAAACAACATTTTTAGCTCTTTCAGGGTTGTTCCTGATACATCCCAGATCAACCAGTCCTTTTCCTAACATATATTAATATATAGATGTGCACATTTATTGTATTACTATTTCCGTTTTTAACACTACTTTTTGGTTATTCAGTTCCCTAACCAACTGATCTGACCTGATCTCAAGAGCTCGGGGTACCCCTGTCTGTGGTGGTAGGAATGGAGAGTTGGTTGAGCGATTTACGACTAGAACCCCTCTCTAGCGTCTTACATTCTCTCAGTATTTCATATACTTAAAACAGACTGCACAGACTGCAGACTGCACATCTCATCTCTACGGCTCTCATTGCCACAGAATGCACTATCTGGCCTTTACGGCTCTTTAGTGCCACAAAATAGAGAATGCGTTTTGTCCCTACTGGACTGTGCTTTTTATCCCCCAATAGGATGCACCTACTTCTACTACACACCTCTCAAACTAAGTCTACTATTAATATCACAGGTGTGCACTTGTACACCATACCAAACCATATGTAACTTAATGTTACAGGTGTACCTCAATTCATGACACCAGTTTACTAATTCACCAAGTTCACCTAAGTCTGGTGTCACCTCAAATCCACAACACCAGTTTACCAATTCAACCAAATTTAACAGTTTACCAATCCAACTAAATTCAACTAAGTCTGGTGTCACCCACTCACGTCTGAGTGAGTCTCTATATCACTCTCCCTTCTCCCACCCCTTCCACCACAGACAATCCCTAACCAGAAATAATTTTACACATCTTCCTACCTTTGTTGATTGATCAGGGATATCACCAAAGAACAATTTGCCCGCATTCTCCACCATTACTGTAAGGGGAATTTTACAGTTAAAACCCATGGACCAGATATGATGAACAAAAAAAACAGGAGTCAAAGATTCAATCAATCGAAGTCATGTTTACTGAAGAAAATAGTTTGCAGTTTCATCAGCAGAAGTCAGCTTCAACACTCTCGATGGAGTTCGTAGGCCGCTCCGCGTACATATTCAAAACACCAGTAATTATACTCTAACAGAGGTTGCTAATTACGTCAATACATAGATTAGGAAGATCCTGATTGGTCCAGAACCTAGATAAGTGTGAAATATTCAACACACACATAAAGTCACACACAGAGGTCTTATCTATCGTCAAGGTTGCCTAGCCAGGCAAGACTCTTTATCAGTGTGGCTTGATACACGCACACTTAACAGTTAGCCACTTAGAAAAATAGAACCAAATCAACAGGATTTCACTAATACAAGTCTAAGGGATTTGCATTTGATCAGTTATCAAGAACACATGTCATAGATGTCCCGATCACAGATGTCTTGGTCACAACTGCTCATGTAATCAGGAGGGTCATCCTTACCTCCTGAGGTGTGACCTCGGGTGTCTGAGAAAAGAGAAACTTCAACAAGCACAAATCTCAATCAGAGCACAATTTATTCTAACATCATGTGATTTTCTATTAAGACATCTTTCTAGCCACTACTAATATTAAACAACAAATAATATTAGGAGTTAAACACTGATTTATGAGCTAGATCATCTACTAAAAATGTGTAAGAATTAATAAGGATATTAATTTGTAAAAAGGCCATGATGTCTTCCGACTTCCACTCCTTCATGCCGAATGTTCAGCAGTTCATCCCGGGTAAAACTGATTGTGTTTGCAAAGCAAAAAACAGGAAAAACGAACAAAAACACTAAAACAACTGGAGAGCTACGCACAGAGGCTGCCATCCGCGGCGCCATCTTGATCTCCCATCTTGATCTCCCATGTTGCATCTTAAGATATTTTTGTGTTCTCAGTCCTTGCTGTGTTTTTGTTCCCTCCCATAAGGTATTTTTGGATGTAGTATGTAAAAAATATAGCATCAAATCTGTGATTACTTGTGTTTCCACTCATGTTGTGTACTTGATCCGTTGTCCTTGTGGTATAGGCTATGTGGGAAAAACGTCACGTCAATTGAAACAAAGAATTAGTGAACATAAGAGTTCGATCAGAAGAAAAGATATTAATTATCCAGTTGCGGCACACTTTCTAAATCTGAATCACGACGTTACCTCTTTACGTTTCTGTGGGATTGAGAAAGTAACTTTGCCACCTAGAGGTGGAGACATTGAATTACTTCTACAGAGACGCGAACTGTTCTGGATTTATACCCTTCAAACTTTATCACCTATGGGCATGAACGATGAAGCACCATTTAATGTAATGTTATAGTGATGGAATTGATTTGAATGATGTGTCGTTTTATGTGTTTACAATGAGTTTGAGTGGCTATGGAGCCCGTTATAACAATTTGATGCTGTTTGATGACAATGTGTTGTTTATGTATTTTGGATGATCTTGTCGATCTGCAGTGGGATCTTTGTTGATTTTTGTAACTATCAGAATTTGTAACTGTTTATGATGTGATGCTAATTTATACTCCTAATGATTTTAATTGTTTACAGATGGAGCTTTGTTAATTGGTCATGTGTTTATCTTAAAAGAGATGAATTTGAACATTTGTATACTCCTGATGAAGGTCGTTTGACCGAAACGTTGTTAATAAAGATTACTACTTTGCAAGTCACGATAGTGTGCGGGAATTGCTTATATGTTGAAAGGATCCACCTGGTTGATCTTATTATCCTACGCACCTATCACTTGCAGGTGTGCGATGGAGTTTGTTCACTAATTGACTCTGTCTCTACTGCTTGTTGACTGAGAGAGTTTTATCCTACGCACCCTGAGGCTTGCAACAAAAGAAACATGACTACTTTTCAAGAGATTAATAATTTGACGGACAACTGCGCTAATACATTGGCGTTTACGCAAGAAGATGCGGATAAGATCCTTTTTCCAGAGAAGAACATGGATTTTAATTTATCACATGATGAACACCGGGTGCAACTTGAGAGACTGTACCATAACGAAATGCGTCTAAAAATGCATGGTTCTACATTGAGCGAATATTGGAGGAACAAGAGAATCCCACGCGGGTTGAGAATTCCCAAACCTCCAACATTGTGCAAACAAAACAAATTGTTTTTAAAGAGATGGACCGAGATTCTTAACAAGTGTTCTATGGACTTGATGCTTCTGATTGTGGAACAAGTATCTGCTGATGTTCATGAGACCCACGAAAAAATCGTCCTACTCGAAGAAAAGATTAAATCTATTTCCCAAATTGACTTTGATTCAATTCTTTCCTCGATCAAGTCGTCGACGGAGAAATACCGAGATTATTTGAAAGAAATCAAGCTGAAGAAATACAAACGAGATACAGAGGATTACCTTCGGAATGAAGTTTACCCATGGGATAGTAGACCAGCCACTAACATGAGAGATAGTGTTACCCGAGAGGCCAATGCATCAGTCCGGGGACCATCTGAAACTACGGCTCGATTTCGCAATCGTACAAGAAGAAATGTCTCTAACTCTTTTAACAGACTGAGTGATTCCACTGAGAGTGAGTTTACCATCGACAGTGATTCGAGTGCACACGCTTCGACTTCTTTTTTGGATGGGCGAGCCCCGCCACGGAGACTACAAAGAAGAAATGTCGAAGAGGTTCAAGAGCCTCAAAGAAGTTTACGACCGTGGACCCGCAGCTACTCAAAGAGACGGTAATTAATATTTCTGAAAAGGAACTATCTGATGATCAAATTGCGGTTTTATCTAAAGGACTATCTTTTGTTCCTACTAGTGGTGTTAATTGTTTTGGTCTAAAAGTGGATTTGTTCAAATGTTTTAGACAGATGAAATTACGGTATTTTTTCTCCAAATCAGAGTCGAGTTCATCTATGACACCTTTTAGACCTAAAAGTAATTTTTGTCCTAATGTGTCTAACCACACTATTCATACCTTTTGTCGTTTGGTCGAAAAAGAGGTGATGGAAGCTTGCTCTTCTAGTAATAAAATCTCTCATAATTTGTCATTGAATGAGCAAAAAGCACTGACTGAATTGATAAGTGACCCAGGCATCATTATAAAACCTGCTGATAAAGGAGGGGCTATTGTAGTCCAAGATACGAAAAAATATCAAGATGAAATTTTTTCTCAATTACAGAATATTAGGTTTTATAAAAAACTTCCCAGTGATCCTACCAATACTTATCAATCTGAGATATTGTCATTTTTAACAAATGCTAAAACAGAGGGTTGGATATCTCAATCAGAGTTTAAATTCCTGTATTGTCAACATCCGATTAGACCTGTTTTTTACACTCTTCCTAAAATTCATAAGAGACTTACTGACCCACCAGGTCGTCCGATTGTGGCACAGACTAATTCCCTCTTATCGCCTTTATCTCAGTATGTTGACTTTTTTATAAAACCTTTTGTTTATTCGTTACCTTCTTACATTCGAGACTCTACTGATTTTATTAATAAGATTTCTGAGGTGTATGATTTACCGGACTTCTCTTTATTATTAACTTTGGACATAACAAGTTTATATACTAACATTTCACATGAAAAAGGACTTATTGCACTTAGACATTATCTTTTGTTACGCGAGGACTCTGATCCACCATCTGACTTTATCGTCGAGATGGCTTCGTATCTTTTGAAATATAATTATTTCAGTTTTGATATGGATTTTTTTCTTCAGATAAGTGGGACAGCAATGGGCTCGAATTTTGCCCCTAACTATGCCAATTTATTTATGGGTTTTTTTGAGGAGAGTTATGTATTGAATACAGAAAATAATCCTTTCTATTCAAAGATTATCAAGTGGTATAGATACATTGATGATATATTTTGTATTTTCTTGGGTGATCACGATGAGGCTCGAGAATTTGTGACATATTTGAATAACTTGGTTGATGACTTAGAATTTACTTCTGAAATTAATTCCTCTAGAGTACACTTTCTTGATATGTGGGTCCAAAAGAACGAAGGCAGTTTGACTACAACTTTGTTTACAAAAGAGACTGATCGTAATACACTTTTACTTGCTACTAGTTTTCATCCGACTTTTTTAAAAAAAGGACTGCCTAAGAGTCAGTTCTACAGACTGAGGAGGATTTGTTATTCTGATTCCGATTTTATTGAGAAATCGAAAATCATGAAAAATAATTTTTTGAACAGAGGTTATCCTTTGGATTGGGTCGAAGAAGGATACAATACAGCTTTTAAAAAAACACGGTCTGAATTGTTAAAAAAGAAGAAAATGAAAACAAAAAAGTATTCCTTTGCCTGTATTACAACACATTCACCTATGTCCTACATGATAAAATCAATTTTTAAAAAACATTGGCATTTATTGTCTTCTGATCCGGAGTTGAACGATATTTTTAGACATCCTCCTTTGATTGTATATAAACGCGCCAAGAATTTAAAAGATAGCTTGGTACATGCTCGTTTTCAGAGCGTCAGTCCTCGTGCATCTCAGAGTTTACTTAGTCCTATACAGAAGGGCAATTATCGTTGTGGGAATTGTGCTCAGTGTAATAATACTTTTAAAACATCCTTTTTTTGTCATCCTAGAACGGGTAAAAAATATAGCATCAAATCTGTGATTACTTGTGTTTCCACTCATGTTGTGTACTTGATCCGTTGTCCTTGTGGTATAGGCTATGTGGGAAAAACGTCACGTCAATTGAAACAAAGAATTAGTGAACATAAGAGTTCGATCAGAAGAAAAGATATTAATTATCCAGTTGCGGCACACTTTCTAAATCTGAATCACGACGTTACCTCTTTACGTTTCTGTGGGATTGAGAAAGTAACTTTGCCACCTAGAGGTGGAGACATTGAATTACTTCTACAGAGACGCGAACTGTTCTGGATTTATACCCTTCAAACTTTATCACCTATGGGCATGAACGATGAAGCACCATTTAATGTAATGTTATAGTGATGGAATTGATTTGAATGATGTGTCGTTTTATGTGTTTACAATGAGTTTGAGTGGCTATGGAGCCCGTTATAACAATTTGATGCTGTTTGATGACAATGTGTTGTTTATGTATTTTGGATGATCTTGTCGATCTGCAGTGGGATCTTTGTTGATTTTTGTAACTATCAGAATTTGTAACTGTTTATGATGTGATGCTAATTTATACTCCTAATGATTTTAATTGTTTACAGATGGAGCTTTGTTAATTGGTCATGTGTTTATCTTAAAAGAGATGAATTTGAACATTTGTATACTCCTGATGAAGGTCGTTTGACCGAAACGTTGTTAATAAAGATTACTACTTTGCAAGTCACGATAGTGTGCAGGAATTGCTTATATGTTGAAAGGATCCACCTGGTTGATCCTATTATCCTACGCACCTATCACTTGCAGGTGTGCGATGGAGTTTGTTCACTAACTGGATGTAGTATGTTAAAAGCACATTTTAGATCAGCTTCATGGTGTCTCAAAATATCACAGTTGAGTACACTTAGATGGTCTTAAGTTTATCCTAACATATACTTAATACTATTTTTTAGTACATTAAGTACAAAATTAGTGTGCGAAAATAGAGCACTTTTAATACATTACATAAATGTGAACTTAGTGTATTTTAGCATGCTTTTTCACATTTTGTATATTATTTTCATATACTACTGTAACACTTTAAATTAGTCATAAATATATTTATAAATGTTTAAAATTAGGGTTCAAGTCTGTTTCTAGTTGTAACTAAATATATTTTTTAAAATACAGATATAGAATGTTAAAAGCACATTTTAAATTAATTTTATGGTGTCTCAAAATAGCACAGTTGAGTACACTTAGATGGTATTAAGTTTATCTTAAATGTACTTAATACTAATTTTTAGTACATTAAATACAAAATTAGTTTGGGAAAATAGAGCACTTTTAATACAGTATTTCACGAGTTCGCCCTTACATCTAATCTGCTTGAGCGAGCATTAAGCATATTTTGGCGTGCTGTCCGGGGGAAGGGTTCCGGGCCGGAATACAGGCCGGAACCAGAGAACTCCCCCTGCTAGTGTAGGATCGAAACAGATTAGAAGTGGGGAGTAGGGGTGGAGGAGGGATGCCAAGAAACTATCGCGGGATGGAGGTAAGACGGCTGGTAATATATAGAGGATGCGCTGATTGAATGATTGGTTAAACAGGTTGCACCTGTGCCGAATGGGTTGATTATCTGATCGTGCTCCTCCTGAACCTTGTTTAATCAAACATCATTTCACGAGTTCGCCCTTACATCTAATCTGCTTGAGCGAGCATTAAGCATATTTTGGCGTGCTGTCCGGGGGAAGGGTTCCGGGCCGGAATACAGGCCGGAACCAGAGAACTCCCCAAAGAAGCTTTTATGCATAGGACAGCTGCCACAAAGCAAGAAATTTAGGTAGCCCCCCCAAAATATGCGTAGAACTAAATTTATGTAAGGAAAAGGAGGAGAGTGCCATTTTTTTTTTTTTTTTTTTTTTTTTTTTATATAAACGATTCGATGGTCGGATGTGGCCCCCTAGCTGCGACCGAAGGGAGCCGCGACTCTGCTGCACCGGGAGGGAAAGCCCACCCGTCGTCGAGTACGCAGCGTAACTCGAGCGACGGATAGGGGGCTCACACTGCGACCGAAGGGAGCCACGACTCTGCTGCACCGGAAGGAGGGGGCCTAGTCCGACCCTGAAATGGGCAAAATATGAGGCGATTGGTGGAGGGACCCTCACTGCTTCCGAAGGGAGCTTCGGCTCTGCTGCACCGGAAGGGAGGGTCTCCCTTGCGAGGTGCCTCGGATGGAGGGCTCCCACTGTGACCGAAGGGAGCCGTGACTCTGCTGCACCGGCGGGGAGAGCCCGTCCGCTGTAGAGTACGCAGCGTAACTCGGCTTACAGACGGAGGGCTCACGCTGCGACCGAAGGGAGCCACGGCCCTGCTGCACCGGAAGAGGGAGCCCAGTCCGATGCTGAATAGGCAATAAGATGAGGCGATTGATGGAGGGACCCTCGCTGCTTCCGAAGGGAGCTGCGGCTCTGCTGCACCGGAAGGGAGAGTCCCCCTTGCGGGGCGGGTTTTGTTTTATTTATTTATTATTTATTATTTTTTTTTTTTATTTTATTTTATTTTATTTTTTATTTTTTATTTTTTTTTATATGAATAAAGACGATTGGTGGAGGGACCCTCACTGCTTCCGAAGGGAGCTGCGGCTCTGCTGCACCGGAAGGGAGAGTCCCCCTTGCGAGGTGCGTCGGATGGAGGGCCCCCACGCTACCGAAGGCAGCCGCGACTCTGCTGCACCGGGAGGGAGAGTCTGTCCGCTGCCGAGTACGCAGCGTAACTCGTGTGACAGACGGAAGGCCCCACACTGCGACCGAAGGGAGCCGCGGCCCTGCTGCACCGGGAGGGGGAGCCCATTCCGATGCTGAATGTGTAAAAATAAAGCGATTGATGGAGGGACCCCTTCTGCTTCCGAAGGGAGCTGCGGCTCTGCTGCACCGGAAGGAAGAGTCCCCCTTGCGAGGCGGGGGTTGGCGCGTCGGATGGAGGGCTCTTACTGCAACCGAAGGGGGCCGCGACTCTGCTGCACCGGGAGGGAGAGCCCGTCCGCCGTCGAGTACGCAGCGTAACGTGTGACAGACGGAGGGCTCACACTGCGACCGAAGGGAGCCGCGGCCCTGCTGCACCGGAAGAGCCCCGTCCGACGCTGGATAGGCAATAAAATCGGCGATTGATGAAGGGACTCTCACTGCTTCCGAAGGGAGCTGCGGCTCTGCTGCACCGGAAGGGAGAGTCCCCCTTGAGGGGAGCGTCGGATGGAGGGCTCCCGCTGCGACCGAAGGGAGCCGCGGCCCTGCTGCACCGGAAGAGAGAGAGCCCCGTCCGACGCTGGATAGGCAATAAAATAGGCGATTGATGAAGGGACTCTCACTGTTTTCGAAGGGAGCTGCGGCTCTGCTGCACCGGAAGGGAGAGTCCCCCTTGAGGGGAGCGTCGGATGGAGGGCTCACGCTGCGACCGAAGGGAGGCGCGGCTCTGCTGCACCGGAAGGGGGAGCCCAGTCCGATGCTGAATAGGCGATAAAGATAAGGCGATTGATGGAGGGACTCTCTTCCGAAGGGAGCTGCGGCTCTGCTGCACCGGAAGAGCGAGTCCCCCTTGCGAGGCACGTCGGATGGAGGGCTCCCACTGCAACCGAAGGGAGCCGCGACTCTGCTGCACCGGCAGGGAGAGCACATCCGCCGTCGAGTAGGCAGCGTAACCCGAATGACAGACGGAGGGCTCACACCGTGACCGAAGGGAGCCGCGGCCCTGCTGCACCGGAAGGGGGAGCCCCGTCCGATGCTGGATAGGCAATAAAATAGGCGATTGATGGAGGGACTCTCACTTCTTCCGAAGGGAGCTGCGGCTCTGCTGCACCGGAAGGGAGAGACCCCCTTGCGAGGCGACGAGCGTCGGATGAGGGGTTCCCACTGCGACCGAAGGGAGCCACGACTCTGCTGCACCGGCAGGGAGAGCACATCCGCCGTCGAGTAGGCAGCGTAACCCGAATGACAGACGGAGGGCTCACGCCGTGACCGAAGGGAGCCGCGGCCCTGCTGCACCGGAAGGGGGAGCCCCGTCCGATGCTATATAAGAAATTGAATTTGACGGCTGGTGGTGACAATGATTAAATTTAACATACAACGGGGTGGTTGGAGTCGACGACAAATTGAGGATACAGTGCAGATTTAGCTTGCGCGTCCCCAAATTGAAAGTAATAAAAGGGGTGTGATAAAGTTAAATTAGAGAAAGGAGGTTAAATGTCAATGTAGTAGCCTTTCGTAGTAAATCTGATGCCGTTGAATTTAGACGTTATTGTGGTTTCCGAAAATCTCCAAGCCAAAGAAATTGCTTGGAGGATAAAGTCGAGTGACGTGTCAAGGAGCGGTTTCAAGGGATGAGTTATGGGAATATGAGTTGCGAATAGTGAGGTACTGGGGTTGGCGATTGGCCCGCCTCCAGATCCAGTGCTCTGAATTTTTTGCAAGAATCTGGAACTTGATGATATTAGGCCCAGGGGGTGGTTCCAGAGCGACAGCATTCAGTGGAGTAAGTAGTGGGACTGCTGTGAATAATACCAAGGTTTAGATTGAAAAGAAGGATCAGAATGAAGATAGGGCGGTGCCATAACAGTTTGTGGAGGCAGCCTCACGCATGGATTAGCCCCTGGTTACTGATAGGGAAAAGGAGTAGCAGGAGGGTAAGAGTAAGAGGTCTTGAGCGGCCAGTGGAGGCAGCTTCACTCTAGCGTCTGCTGCAGGAGATAGAAGGAAAGGCATGGGAAATATAGGAGAAAAAGCCATGATAGCGTGCAGTGTGAGGAGTGGCCGAGTCTGGGGCGCGGCCTAGGCTTGCTGATGACCTGCTTCATCCTGATGCTTAAGAGCCAGAACTTGACCTGGAGAAAGACAACATTATTTTGAATGAAGTAGAAAGCTGTGAGGGAGAGGAGCATGGGCCGCAATTGTCAGGGAGGTAGCCTCATACTTAAATAGGGCTAGTGTCTGCTATGGGAGCTGGATGCCACTGAAAAGAAAGAGGTTATTAGTAACAGGAGGAAAAGTCTGAGATGTGTGGGCCTAAGTTGCAAACACAGACAGCCTCATGCCTCCTTCATTGGGAAGCGAGTACGGTTTGAGACATCTTGAAGAGCCTGTGTAGCCTGCACAGCAAGTGCAAGCGGCCTCACACTAGCGTCTGCTATGGGAGCTGTAGGCCACTGAAAAGGAAAAGGGATTAGAAGTAACGGGAGGAAAACACTGAGATGTTAAGGCTTGTTGCAAGCGGAAGTAACTTCGCTTTTGTTTCGGCTGCTGTAGCTGTGGGTCACTGAAGCTTGAGATGTGCGGAAGAAAATGCTGGAGAGTCTGTGCAGCCTTTACAGCTTGCGGAGGCAGCCTTATGTTTGTTTTCGCTGTTTTAGCTTTGGGTCACGGGAAAGGGGAGTGGTTTGTGGTGCTATGATACATACCGATGTTTTACTTCTTCAAAGAGCAAACATTTCTTCTAAAACGTTGTCGGCTTTGGGTCATCATAGATACTGTGTCTATTAATTCTGAACATGGGTGCTTATAATCAAGTACATTATTTACCGTTCTGTCTATTTGTGCTGGCTGTGCGTTATGACTTTTTTATTTTTTTTATTTTTTTTTTATTTTTTTTTTATTATTATTATTATTATTATTATTATTATTATTATTATTATTATTATTAAAATATTGTGTATAGTACGAGCTCTCCTTCGCATTATTAACGTGACAGTGTGAATGTACGTTGAATAATGCGCCCAGGAATAAACATGACAAAATCATAATACAATTTGTTAAGCTTATTTCTTAAATTTATGCATCGACAGGAGAAGTATAATTTATTCTTTGGAAAAATGTGCATTTGGATATAAATGCTGTAATAATTTAACGGAGTAAATTGAGAAAACACGCTCAAATTGACCAGAGTTTGAAAACAGAAACCAGCTGGCGCTATTGAGCATATTATTTTGCAGCGGTCAGCAACCTGAATGAACATATATATTACAAACTAGTAAAACGTGTCTTTGTTGATAACAACACTTTGAAAAACAGAAAAGGTAAGAGGCATTATTTTAAACGAGGGCATACGACAGGAGCAGACCTGTAGCGGAACAAACTTTACCTTGAGACTGTGTGTGTGAAAAAAGTCTAAATACCGGTAGGTTGCTATAGTTGAACTCAACAAAAATATTAATGGTTGCCTTATGATGCGCGTTAGTTGTTAGTTTGCCACTTCAAAATTGTTAATTTAAGAACAGCGTATTTTCTATAATCTGTATCTTATTTATCTCGGAGTACAATGTGTAATTTAAAAACCAAGCTACAATACTGAAACATCACGCACAGAAAAGTTTAATAATTTCATTTGTGTTCTGGTTACGAAATGACATGAACAAATTATGCATCGCATTGTTTATCGGCTTTTAGCAACAACTGACTGCCTTTAGCGGCTTAACAAGTGGTGTAGTAATGCCTGGAGAAGTGGCCATATGCTTCATTTATGAATTTCGTTTTTAACTTTCTATTTGAACGCATTACTGGATCCTTGGACTAAAATGTTTACAGGGGTTCGCTGGTTTAAGAAACGTTTGATCGTAAAAATCTTACTAGTTTTCTTTGTAAGGTGTTGTTTTTGTAGTGATTCAAATGACTAGGGAGCGGGCGTATTAGGCGCAATCATCAAATAATACATTTCATAGCAAGCCGGCGCCACGGTCCTGGCTGCATTATCACTGTCTTTAGCGAATATTTACATTTATTCACATATGACTGGATGTGGTAGACTGTCATGATTTTGGCTAATGCAGAACACTAACGTTACTGAATAATGCACATCAAAAGGGATTTTAAATAGTGGGTATACGCCGTATACCGTCCACTAAACTTACCTAAAAATAATTAACAACACGGCCCGTCTCTCGCTAGCGACTGCTACGAGACCTGGTGGTCTGACTACATGAAGCGCTGCGGCCGGAAAAGGCAGCGGTGAATAGTTGAACCAAAGCGGGAAGCGAGTCGGGTTTGCTGCGGTGAGAAGTAGGGCGCGACCCAGGCTGGTCTGAGGCTTGTCGCTGCGACGCTCGAAAGCCGGGTCTCGTGCGGTACTAGTGGTGTCGAGCGAGGCGAAGTCAATCTAAGGCCGACAGATTGCAACGGATGATCCAAAAACCCCGGTACAGGTTTAGTCTTTGACTGTAATATTTTGACCAACGCCAAACCGAATGCCAAGAAACTATCGCGGGATGGAGGTAAGACGGCTGGTAATATATAGAGGATGCGCTGATTGAATGATTGGTTAAACAGGTTGCACCTGTGCCGAATGGGTTGATTATCTGATCGTGCTCCTCCTGAACCTTGTTTAATCAAACATCATTTAGCACACTTTTTTCAGAATTGTAAATTTTTTTCATATATTACTATTATACTTTAAATTAGTCATAAATATATTTCTAAATGTTTAAAAGTACGGTTCAAGTGTATTTCTAGTTGTAACTAAATATATTTTTTTAAATACAGATATAGTATGTTCAAAGCACATTTAAAATTAATTTCAGGGTGTCTCAAAATAGCACAGTTGAGTACACTTAGATGGTATTAAGTTTATCTTAACATGCACTTAATACTATATTTTAGTACAATAAGTACAAAATGAGTGTGCGAAAATAGAGCACTTTTAGTACATTACTGAAAGTGTATTTTAGTGCACTTTTTTTTACCTGGGTTGAGCTATTTAATTTAACAATTAATATTGTCATTTGTTCTGCTGAACACAGAGGTATTTAGAAGACTGAATGCAACCAGTTCTAGGGCATCACTGACTTCCCATAAATTGGAAGTCAACACTGCCCTAGAATTGTTCAGACTGTACAAACATTATAAAAAATATTGTGTATAGCAAAACAGAGATATTCAAATAGGTTTGAAACCACTTGAGGGTGAGTAAATGACAAGCCAGTAACGATGATAGAATTTTTATTTTTAAGTGAACTATGCATTAAGTAATTTTGGGGTCCAATTGTAGAATTGTTTTTTTCTTTTTTTTAATTTGGAAATTGTTAGTAAATTTTACATATACAAAGAAACACATATTTAATTTAGTCTTTCTTTCACAAGTTCACAATAGCACGACACTTCCGATCACATATTAAGGAGGACAGTGACATTGCAAAGGCTCTTAGTCAGGACAAAAACTAGCAAGGATTTGCTAAAGAAACTTTGGAATAGGAGAAACTTCATGCACAACAGTGAGGTTGTAAAGAATGGATCTGGTTCACTCAAAGTCAAGCGAAAGGCTAAAGGCAACTATAAAAAATATGAATACTGTGTCCACTGCAAGGGGATGTTTTTATGGCCTAAGTTGTGGAGACACATGAAGCGGTGCTCCCCCAAACCAGAGTAAGGTGAACATCATGGCAGAAAGCGAGTTCTTGGACTTGCAGCACTGGTCAAATATGCGTGCCCTAGCACTGAAGTTGGCGTGCTTAAAGTGTTATGTCGTATGCATGACGAAGAGATTTCAGATGTTGTTCGCAACGATGTTTATTTGTTAGGTATGTGGGGTCTCTTTACAGCAAACATGGCCATGACGCATCTAAACCAGGGTTTCTGCAGGATTTTCAAATCTTATTTAATGTCTTTTAATGCCATTTCTACCATTTTAATACCATATGCAACCAATAACAAACACGCCTGTGAATGCATCCGTGTATATTATAACCCAACTTAACCCTTTTACAAACGTTACAAAATTCTTCTCCATTTTGACCTTCAACAGGCTGCAACCTAAATTGTTCATCCTCCAGCCACGTTTTCTGGAATTTGCACTTTCCCATTTTTCTGCTTTATTTTTTTCCCCTCCACATCACAGTCGGCCGCTCTTAAAAAGTCTGTGTCACAAAATTTTGGACCGCCCAGAAGCAATTACCAAACTTGTTCCGTGTTTATCATACTTTGCGACAGTGAATCAAAGTTATTAATTATACAGGCTATATTTAAGATAAATTGGTAATATTTGTTTCTTCAACACTATCTAAAGTTTTAATGCCCGTATAAAACAATTTAATGCTTTTTTAATGCCATTTAAGGCCTTAATTTTCGCAAAATCAATTTAATGCTTTTTAATGCCCCGCGGAAACCCTGCTAAACACGACTATATACGTCAAAAAACCCCGCAAACTTAGATGTTTCTTACAGAATTTGCGCAGAATGTCCTCAATCCAAACTCTAGAGAATGCTATACAACCAAGCAACTTGATGAAAGTCATTGAGGCAGTAAAAGAGACAGCAGGATTTGACAAAGATAAAAACTGTTACAAAATTCCAAGTCTTGCTTTGAAAATTTCCCTGTTAAAAGTGAGTGACATTATATGTTGGCATGCTCTCATGGCTGGAGACGAAGACCTCATCAAATCATCAGAGGCATTCCAGAAACTTTATCAGGCAAAATGGTCACACTGTGCTCTGAGTACCATCAGTGGCTTAAAGAACAACAAACCCGATAATCTACCACTCAATGAAGATATCCAAAAGCTTCACAAGCATCTGGACAAAACTGAAGGAGGAGGCAACAGTACAAAACTATTCCAACCTAGCACATGCAACACTGACCATGATAGTCCTCTTCAACAGAAGATGTATTGTAGAGGTGTCAAAGATGAAACTGAGTAATGTTCTTCAATGAAATCATGCAAACACTGAGGGAATGGGGCTGTCAGAATACGAACAGAAGCTCTGCAACTACTTTGAGCGCGTTGAACTTAAAGGGAAAAGGGGGAGAAAGGTAGCAGTGCTACTAACTCCTGAAATGTCAACTGTTCTTAATCTAATGATTGCGAAGAGAAAGGAATATGGTGTACCAGATGACAATGCATACTTATTCGCTGTACCACACTGCCTGACGCACTACAGAGGACATCAATGTTTCAAACGACTTGCAGTGTTTGCCTTTACAGAGACACAGTCACTTCTTTTCTTGTCCTGCACAGGAATGCCACAGTAAGCAGCATAGGTGACAAAAAGCCACAGATGATCTTGGATTATAACAAGAGGAGTGGACAACATGGAAAAGGCATTAATTTATTTATTGCATTTTATATTTTTACTGAAATGTGAATAATTTTTATAAAGTGAGTGGCACATTTAGCAGACAGCAGAAGAAATAAATGTGTGTTTTTGTCTGTGTTTGTAATATTGCAGATGGTAGCCACTTACAAATGCAAACAAAAGAAATCTCATTGTGTGCCACTTTATTTCTGTCTGTGTTCTGCGTTGTTTCTGATTTTGAGTGCATGACTTTTGAATATTGTGCATTTTCTAAGTGGGGTCTCCAGAGACCCCAGAGACCACAAGTGTGACTTTTTTTTTAACACCAAAATAAAATCATGCTTTCATTAAAAAAAAAAATATTTGTAGATCTAGAAAGTGTTGACAATTTTACATGACAAAGAGAATTTTTTTTTTTTTTTTTTTTTTTTTTAGCAAAAGTCATTTGGGGTAAAAAAAAATCATCAGTTGTATTTAGTATACTTTCACAATTGCACTAAAGTAGTACTAAAGTAAAAGTTGTAAATATGATATGATTATTCAGGAAGGGAAAGGATAGTCAAATCTAGCCTAAACCAAAAGGTACTCACCTGCCCGCAGGTTGCAGTCCTTCAGGAATGATGTAGAAGACCCTCCTTGTGGTTGTTCTTGCTTGAGGTTTATATTATAGTTATAAGTAAAATCTAACGTGAGGCACTAGTAACAATAAAACTATTATTATTTGGTTACAATACAAAGCAGTTAAATGCAAAAATAAAATCAACTTAGCTATTCATTATATAATCGCTTAGCTATTCATTATATAATCAAACTTTTCATCAGCAATATTGGAGATGCTGTTAAGCGTCCCTTGTGAGGGTATCCGGTCTCCTCTACGCTTAATGCTGTCTCTGCAACTCATTCTTAATGAGACAGTGGTCTTTCCTTTGTCTTTTACATTGCTGTCTGCATCTGGCACTCCTCTGTTTCCTCTTCAAGGTTTTCACCTGCTCCAACTCTGCTTGGGGTAGCAACATGCTCTCTTCACCCCTGTGTACCCTCTTGTTAACCTTTGTGGTTGATTACATAGTAATAACTCAACAGCATGTCTTTACACAATTGTTTCTTACTCATCCTAACAAAGCAAACTTTGCAATTGCAAGCATACTTATCTCAAAGCATCTGGCATCACCTTAAAATAAGCAGATGAAACAGGTAAATAGCAGTATTGTTATCCAAATCCAAAACAAAGTATACTTTTAAGTAGTGTTCTTATAGTGTATCAGTTTTACAATTTTATTTAGCACAAATAAATGTACTTCCTTGTATTTATTTTTTTTTTGTGTGCACTCAAGTACGCTTTGATTTTACCTCAACATCATCAAAAACCTCCAAATCAGTTCAATCAAAGGGTACCAAAGTGGGATCCAATTTTTTTCCATTAACTTCTGTACGGCTCACTTTCACCCGATTTAACCAATTCCCAGACATCCCTACTCAAAGACATCCAAAAAAAAGCCATCCTACTCGCCCAGAAACCCGCCAACCTATAAACCTAAAAATTAAACCAAATGCTTCTCCACCCTTCGTAAAGGCTCCCAGTCCATCTACACCACCCGTACCCTAGAAGCCATGTTTATCCTGCCCTTCTTTGGTTTCCTTAGATGCTCTGAAATAGCTATCAAATCTAACTTTGACCCAAACATCCACTCAACCAATTCTGATCTAATAGTGCTAGACAATGAAGCCATCTCCTACCTCATAAAGCAAAGAAAATCAGACCAATGAAAGAAAGGCCACTTCATTTGTATTTTTAGCCTACAATCGCACATTCAACCATTTCAAACCCTCCTTGCCTTCCTTCAGCACAGGAAATCCCAATCCAAAAAGCCATCTGATCCCCTTTGTACAGACGACCTTAACCACCCAACTTCACGATTCTGGTTTCAAAAGCATCATAAGTCTGTTCTGCTCCTATCCGGCACCCCAGCCAATAATTTCTCCAGCCATTCATTTCGAATAGGTACAGGAACAACAGCAGCATCAACATCAAACCAAACACTCGGTCTCTGGTTTTAAGAGCTGCATCCGATCAGACCATTCCCACATCAAGGAAGCCCACCAAACCCTAATAATTTAAACTATTTAGCACAATCCATCCCTAGAACCCCCACATCAGTCCCCCTTGACCCCATTTCAACTACCTCACCCCGCATCCCCCCTCAGTTCATGCCCATAACCCTCTCCTTTCCCCACTGCCGCAATAGATTTTCGCTTCCGCGGGTGCCTTTTACAGGTCCCTACTGCCGCAGCAGTACCTGCTCCCGCAAGAGCCTCTAGCCTTTTTCCCCTCAGACTACCACATCAGTGCCCGCTTCCGCAGGAGCCTCATTCATAAATCCCAACTGCCACAACAGTTCTGCTCCCGCAGGAGCCTTCTTCTATATTCTATCACAGCAGTGCCCACAGGTGCTCCTCCTTTATTTTTGTACATGGCCACTATTACAACCAACGTCCAGCATCCCTTCAGCTCAAGCTAGGCAATTTTTGAGGGGCCATCTGGCTGCTGTCTTGCGACTATTAGGCTTTTGAGGGAGCGTTTATAGGGTTCGAGTCAAATGCCGAGCTCAGACCCCTCCCCCCGGGCAAGGGAAGTGCCCCGGGCTCAGGAATTAATACCGAACTCTGAGCCCTCTCCCAGACAGCACACCAGATATGCCCATACTTTAGCTCAGTTTATTATTTGTAAGAGTGAACTCATGAAGTGATGTTTCATTAACAACATTTGGGAGGAGCTTGCACAAATAATTAACATGGAAAATTCATCATCAGTAATCACACTCCCTATCAAATCAGCATGAGAAAGAATACCTATAAATAATCAAAGCAGCCCTTCCTTCTTCCTCTCAAGTTTTTCAGCACCCTTCCACCACCCCATCTCCTCACCTTTAGCCCAGGGGGGAGAGGGGGGGGTTCAGGTTAAATGCAGAGCTCAGAGCCCTCTCCCGGACAACACGCCAGATACACCTAACCTTTCGCTCAGTTTATTATCTGTAAGAGTGAACTTGAAAGAAAGACTAAATTAAAAGACAATTGAAATTAAAACAGAACATTTGTTGATTTGTCTTATTAGTTTCTTTGAATTTTTTGCACTAAACTCACTAGGTGAGTTTAAGTTGTTACAATTCCCCACAGAGCATGGAAATCACACTATTTGGAATGGGAGATTTTTTTATGAATAGATTTATGAACATAAACTCACAGACAGCCACTGTTTCCAAACCAAGTGTATTATACAAGTAATAATTACAAAGTGTCAGAGCACGTTGAAGCAGTGCAATAAGACAAGACAAGACAAGACAAGTTTATTTATACAGCGCTTTTTACAATACAAGTTGTGTCAAAGCAACCTTACAGTATTAAAATAATAAGATAAAATGTCAATAAAAGTGCAAAAGTTCCATATTGCAGCAAAGTCAAATTGGAGAGGACTCATCTGACTCATCAATACAATGGTGTGTGTGTGTGTGTGTGCGTGTGTGTATAGTCTCTCAGCGTCCCAACTGTACAGTATATACAAGAGTTCAGATCGGTCTCACCAGTAGTCTTTTATCTTCAGAGAGCGCAAATCCAAAATGCGCTGGCTGTTTAAATGTCCTTGAAGGTAAGTATCCTAAAACAAAAAAAGTATACTCCACAAGAAGACTCAGTCCAAGGGGGAGAAAAAAAAAACAACCAACAAAAGAAGTAATCAACAGGATCAATCAGCAGGTACTGTTTCCAAACTTTTTGAGCGATGCCTCTCCTGAACGCCGGTTCCATATAAATAAACGCGAAACAATTCCTGCCTAGATGATGCAACGTCACGTGACGACGGAGCGCTATCAGAATCTCACGATATTAAAGGTCTGGGTCAAACAAGCAATCCTTTAAATAAAAGCAATTTTTTAAAAAAGCAAGCAATCCTATAAATAAACTTCCCCTTATATGACTACGCTACAAAGTAAACTGCAAAAACAATTGGTTAGTAATAGATGCAATGAATAAGTAGAATTCCTCCTGTGGAAATGATCATACAGCATATTTATGGCTTGTCCTCTAAGACAATTCTATAAGACAATTCCTAATACAATCCTCTAGGAATGGTTCCAAAATATGATTATTACAGCCTTCCACAAAGCTGCCAATGTTGGTGGTAGAAGTGAGCATGTAACTGATGTGCACAAATTATATCTTCCAGTGAGATCACTCTTCAATTAATGACATACAAATGTGAAGCTCTTACATTGTAGACAGAGCAAACACTATGTCCATATTCCATACTATTCCATGCACATTTATGCATTAAGCTCAGTCCAACACAATATACAGCGGGAAAATAAGTAATTGACACATCAGCATTTTTATCAGTAAGGGTATTTCTAAGTGGGCTATTGACAACATTTCCACCAGCTGTAGCCATCAAGCCAAATATTGAATTCATACAAAGAAATCAGAACATTTAACTATACAATTTGAGTCATAATAAATAAAGTGAAATGACACAGGGAATAAGTATTGAACAAATGAAGATAACAAGGTGCAAAATGACATCTGAAATCTGTTAGTATTGAGAGAGAAACCCTGCCCCCTATCAGTACTAATTGATTTCTGTTGCTTTAGTCCTAATTGATGGCCTATAAAGGGCGTCTGATTACTCAGAAGGCACACAGGAAAGACTTCATGATGGGTAAAAGCAAAGAACTCTCTCAAGATCTTTGTAATCTTATCGTTGACAAGCATTTTGATGGGAATGGTAATAGGTGCATTTCCAGAATGCTGAATGTTCCTGTGAGCACTGTGGGGGCCATTATCCAGAAATGGAAAGAGCATCAGTTCACCATAAACCGGCCACGATCAGGTGCTCCATATAAGATCCCTGTCCAAGGAGTTTGTGGATTATTGGGAGACTATAGTATGGTCAGATGAAAGCAAAATGTAACTTTTTGGCAGTCATTCTACACACTATGTTTGGAGAAGACATGGCACTGCCCACCACCCCAAGAACACCATACCAACAGTTAAGTTTGGGGATGGAAGCATCATAGTTTGGGGCTGTATTTCAGCAAGGGGTACTGGCAGACTTCATATTATTAAAGGCAGGATGAATGGAGAAATGCACCAGGACATTCTGGATAAAAATCTGCTGCCATTTACTAGAAAGCTGAAAACGAAAAGAGGATGGATATTTCAGCAAGACAATGATCCCAAACACAAGGCAAAGGAAACAATTAAGTGGTTTCAAAGAAAGAAAACCAAGTTGCTTGAATGGCCCAGTCAATCACCTGACCTAAATCCCATAGAAAATCTATGGAGAGAACTGAAGATCAAAGTTAAAAAAAAGAGGCCCAAGGAACCTTCAAGATTTAAAGAGCGTTTGTGTGGAAGAATGGGCCAGAATCACTCCTGAGCAATGCAGACGACTGGTCTCTCCATACAAGAGGCGTCTAGAAGCTGTAATCACCAACAAAGGCTTTTCTACAAAGTATTAAATAAAGTGTTTTCAATACTTATTCCCTGTGTCATTTGACTTTATTTATTATGACTCAACTTGTTTACTTAAATATTCTGATTTCTTTGTATGAATTCAATATTTGGCTTGATGGCTACATCTGGTGGAAATGTTGTGTTAATAGCCCACTTAGAAATACCCTTACTGATAAAAATGCTGATATGTCAAATACTTATTTTCCCCGCTGTAGCTAGTTGGCACTGTTAAGTGTACCATGGACAAAAGACATTGCTTTTAAATGTGAATTATAATTTCTATCAATGTAAGAGCCCTGTATAGGATTCTTATTGGAATCCTTAAGGATTGTTTTGACAAGGGAACATTCTGCAGATTCTGAAAGGGGGGTGTAAACTTTTGACCTCAACTGTAATTGTGGTTGCAACAATGTGGTTGCAGAGAAACAAAGAGGTGTATGTTTGTGGAGTAATTTACAACAGCTTTGATTGTGGCTCAACCAATCAGAATCAAGGGCCGGAACTGTATGTTCTAGACAATTTGTTTGAAACACTGTCCATGCTAAGGGGATCTGTTAGGCTTCTCTCTTTTGTGAATCTTCATGTGCCTGTCAAGGGTTCCTTTTTGACTGAAACTTTTTCCACATTGTTTGCATGTGTAAGGCTTCTCTCCAGTGTGAACTCTCATGTGAATGTTAAGTAATCTTTTATTAGTGAAACTCTTTCCACACTGTTGGCAGATAAAAAGGCTCCCTGTAACGTGAATTTTCTGGAGAACTTTATGGTTTCCAAATTCATTGAAACTCTTACCAGACTGAGGGGATCTGTAAAGCTTTTCTTTATTGCACTTTTTTATGTGACTTTCAAGGCTTCCTCGTTGACTGAAACTCTTTCCACACTGTTTGCATGTGTAAGGCTTCTCTCCAGTGTGAATCCTCATGTGAATGTTAAGGCATCCTTTACGACTGAAACTCTTTCCACACTGTTGGCATGTGTAAGGCTTCTCTCCAGTGTGAACTCTCACGTGCCTTTTAAGGTTTCCTTGTAGTTTGAAACTATTTCCACACTGTTTGCATGTGTAAGGCTTCTCTTCAGCGTGAATTATCATGTGATTGTTAAGGCATCCTTTACGAGTAAAACTCTTTCCACACTGTTGGCATGTGTAAGGCTTCTCTCCAGTGTGAACTCTTATGTGCCTTTTAAGGTTTGCTTGTAGTTTGAAACTCTTTCCACACTGTTTGCATGTGTAAGGCTTCTCTTCAGTGTGAATTACCATGTGCCTTTTGAGGTGTCTTTGTTGTTTGAAACTCTTTCCACACTGTTTGCATGAGTAAGGCTTCTCTTCAGTGTGAATTCTCATGTGCCTCTTAAGGTATTCTTGTAGTTTGAAACTCTTTTCACACTGACAGCAAGTGAAAATACTCATAGTTCCTGTCTTTTGAGCTCTTCTTTGTGTAGAAGTCTTTTTAGACTCTAAGGAACAAAAAGATTTTTCTGCAGGTACGAAATCATGAAGATTCTCAAACTGATCTTTCTCTTCAGGTTCATTCAGTACTTCCCTCTCCTCTTTCAGCGCTGTAAGGTCTAAGGTGGAAAAACAAAGAGATAAAAGTTAGCCCCAGTTTAATGCAACAAAGCAATTAACATGTAGATATGTAATGCATGTATGCTAGATCCTATACCAGGGTGTCCAAACCTGATCTAAGGAAGGCTGGTACCCTACAGAGATTAAGTTGGCCACTCAACCACCAGATGAAATATTCATCACAATAATTCCTTCTGAGGTTATATTAAGGGGGCAATTATGTTAGCCAATCATAAAAGCTGGCTTTTACACTTGAGCTTTTGAATGGAAAACACCACAAGTGACTGTCAGAGGATGAGAAATGGTGAAAAACGGCCATTAATCTCTCAAAAAAATCTTATTTAAATAAAATTAAATCACTCAATTTTAAAAATTTCAGTCAAAAACATTAGTAATATTATAATTACACCTCTGGAAACATGATATAAAAAATACTAAAATTAAACTTCCTTTAAAAGAAAACAAGCAATATTTTTGCACCAATTGAAAGTCAAGTAACGTGCCAACTGCCAAGTATGGTGAATTGTGCTCTGCATTTAATCCATCAAAGTGCACACACACAACAGAATCAATGTGATCCATAATTGACATTAAGAACTGCTTTAAGAATAAGCGTGCATATCAAATTCTCTTGACTCACTGAACCTGGGTCAAATTAGTGAGATTCTATTAACTTAAATGGTCATTTATGGTATAACTTTAACCCTAATTGATTTGTTAAATTATTTCAGGTCTCGTTTTGGACTTTAATGTTTTCTGACCATCTTTTTTGAAACAGCCCCAGAGCTCGACATTAAGCCTTGATATGTGCTCCTTGATATGTGTCTAACTTTTAGGCATGGTCCACACTAATACGTTTCCATTTGAAGGCCTCTGTTTTGGCCTTCCATCCATCCAGATAGCATTTATGTTAAGGAAAACTGAGCTTTCTGAAACAGTGGATAATTGAAAAAGTTGCCCTTTTTAGCGTTGTTGTCACACCTTTGGACTTTATGTTTTGGTTTTTCCCATTGCCCATATTTGGTTCTTCCTGCATCATTTCCCATCACCTGTCATTCTAATTAGCACCCCTTTGTAAGTTTGTTTGATTTCTGAGTTTCTCTGTCCGGCTTCAACGATACCTACAGTTTCCGTGTATGTCCCAATCATCCTGTCTGTCTGTTACCCAGCCTGAGGATTTTATTAAAGACTTTGCACATTCATATTGCACATTCCTACACACATTATAGCAGATAGCCGGACCAAAACAGTTATTGCCGTGTTTTCCCTCTTTTTTGTTTCTCACTTTTCCTCTGTCTTTTTCCCCCTACATGGATTCCCTCCTTTGTCCAGAATTCCTCCTCATGCTGAAACATGGAAGAGATCGCTCGGGGGCTACACAAGACTGTTCCAGATGCTGGCTAACACCACCAGCTACCCAATGACGCACTCTGTGCATTCTATGAGGCAAACTTAAAAATGGTGTACAGACCGCCGTCGTACGAGGACGGCCCCTGAGCGAATGTGTAGAGTGTACACTGGTGAGAAACAGATTCTCATTCAACGACTGTTTCCTGGACAAACTCACTAGTGCCACTCCGAACCCAGAGCCCAGTCACCACCCCCACACACGTGGGACACAAGCCCGAGCCCATTGCATCAGAGCCATCGCCTACAGGAACGACAGCGTGGAAGATCGCCACGGAGCCAGAGCCAAGCTTGTTTGACCAGGTACGTGAGCCGGCCACTTTGCCCGGGACAACAAATGTTTCAGTAGGACGTGAGGACAGCACCGCCCACTGCACCGCCACTGAGGGTGAGCTAAAACTGGACCTGGGACAGCTAGTGATGGAACAAGGTTTGATTTATTTCACTGAGGATATAGACATTGAACTTCCTGTGTTCCCTTAACTGTCAGCCTACATGGATTTCCCGCGTGCATGGATTTCATCGCTCCGTCCCACCGGCTCAGTTGGGCTCCTCCCTCCCTCTTGAGCCACCTTGGTCCTCTGTCGTACCGGCTTAAAGTTTAGCTTGTTCTCAATCATTCCCATCACCTTGTAACTAGCACCCCTTTGTAAGTTTGTTTGATTTCTGAGTTTCTCTGTACGGCTTCAACGTTACCTACTGTGTGCGTGTATGTTCCAGTCATCCTGTCTTTCTGTTACCCTGCCTGAGGGTTTTATTAAAGGTGCCACAGGATGCATTGAAACAATATTTTAAATTGTTCTCTGATATCTACATAGAAGGAATATGGCATCGGAAAGGGCAAAAAAAACTACAGAAATGTTTTTACAAGTCCATTTACAACCCTAGAATTTTCCCTAGAACGAAATGCTCTGTTATTGCCTTATTTGGAAGGTTCCTGCATAATAATGAAGAAGCTCTGCTCTGATTGGCTGTTTTGAGTTGCTCGCTCTCACACAGCTGTGAAACACATGGAGGAAATATATATTTAATTACTGCTGCTTTATTTATTCAACTCTAGCTGCTTTTATGCAGTTTGTTGAATCTGCCGTTTTGAATGTGCGACATTTTAATCTCATAACTGTGATCACATGTGCTCTGTGTAAAGTTTTAATGCAGCAAAGTAGACTTACCACGCAGGTTTTGATGCTTCAGTGATGCTTAGGATCTGTTAATCATTTGCCATCAGTGCACTCATCTCTCCGTTTGTAAGTAAAACCTTATTTTACCGACGTTACTTATGATTGGGCGATGCAAACATTGGGGGCGTACCTATTAGCGATCGGGACTATTGCGTAATAGTCGGTGTTTTGTTGGAATTGACCAATTTTTCTGAGGTCTTTTGCAAACAGCAGAATTATATAAAGAGAAGGAAATGGTGGTGTTTGAGACTCATGGTATGTCATGTCCATACACTGAACTATTATTATTCAACTATACCAAGCTAAACACAGTTTTCCATTCTATGGCACCTTTAAAGACTTTGCATTTACTCCTACGTTGCTTTGCGCATTCCTACACGCTTTGTGACAGCTGTTCAGTGCACTGTAAAAAAGTAGGTATTGTGACGCATGTTTAGTCATGTAATCCATATTAAACCTACAGAAATCTGTTTTTATGTCAGTATTGCGCTATTTGCAGTATATGTGCTATTCACGTTTTACATTGTTTCCAAAGATGTGTAATTTTGTACACTCTTCATATCACAGTCCGGAAAAAGTGACAGAAATTTTACTTGTGATTGCCATTTGTGACAAAAAAACCAGGGCAGTTGCATCTGAAATAGACATATAATGGTGATTGAGAGTGAGGTGAATGGTGAAATATTTCGGTCTCTGAATAACGCAAGATCACACTGAGAGGGCAAGATTCATCATGGCAGCATGTAGTCACAGAGAGAGCTGAACTCACTGTACTATCTGTATTAACTCTACAAACTGTAGCAATACTGTGGATTATTATTACCTACTGACAACTATAAGAACAAACTACCTGTACACTGGAAAAATTAATTTACAGAGGCATACATTGATCAACACTAAAACCTGTGGAGCCTGCCCTGTCCCCATTCTGGCAGACGGGCGTTCGAATCTTCAACCATCTCAACAACTGGCTTCTCACAGTAGCTCACTCACGAGATCTGTTGTGTGAACAGAGGGACCTGGTGCTTCGGCACCTCAGCTATCTGGACCTTCAGGTCTACCGAGGGAAGAGCAAACTATGAAGAGGATCTCTTTTCTCGATATGGAGCTGGGCTCGGTCAACATGACAGCCCGCCACACCAACAGGTGTACGCAGTCAGTGCTGTAGCATCTGGAACTATCCAGACACAAGACAGCAGTCCCTCTAAAAAAGAGGCTCCTGGGGCACGTG
Source organism: Garra rufa (assembly GCF_049309525.1). Classification (NCBI taxonomy): domain Eukaryota; kingdom Metazoa; phylum Chordata; class Actinopteri; order Cypriniformes; family Cyprinidae; genus Garra; species Garra rufa. The sequence goes on along the minus strand of NW_027394280.1, from coordinate 764,639 downwards.
ACAGCTACAGCCGCAATAACGCCGCAGGGCTTGCTTCACATGAAACCGCTTCAGCACGATCGAGTCCCGAGACGGGCATGGCATCGTGGCACACTCTGGACTGGCGTTTTACCGCAGTGTTGCCGCCTATTCAACCCGTGGTCCACCACAGGTTGGAGTGCCGTGTACAATGGGAAAGCAGCATCGGGCTCCTGGATAGGACCTTGGTTACAGTGGCATATAGATTGCCTCGAGTTGTTGCCTGTGCTTCTAGCCCTTCGTTGCTACACGACGTTGCGCCAGAAACACGTGCTTGTTTGCATTGGCAGCACTGCGACCAGCGCTCACCGCTTCCGTCGCAAGTCACAACTTGCCGGCGATCTGCTCCTATGGAGTCAGACGTGGCTGAAACTGCTACGTGCCATTCACATAGATCTAGAAGAACTCAACCGTGCAGCCGATAAGGTCTCACGGCAGTCCACCCACCCTGGAGAGTGGCGACTCCACCCCGAGACAGCCCAGACGATTTGGAGCCATTACGGCAAGACCCAGATAAATCTGTTTGCCTCCTGCAAATCCACCCACTGCCAATTGCTTCACTCCCTCAACGAGGCTCCCCTCGACAGGGACACACTGGCACACAGCTGGCCTCCGGGACACAAGTACGCCTTTTTTTCCCAGTGAGCCTCCTTGCACAGACCCTGTGCAAGATCAGGGAGGATGAGGATTCCATGGCCTGTACCCATATGTAACGTCAAAGTGATTCGACTGAAGGGGAACAACTAGATGTCTAGATTACCCCCCTGCCACGTCCCTGGTGTCACGCTGACGCCGACTCGATCCGGCTCCTCAGCGAAAACCTGAATGAGTGGTGCGTGCCGTCTTCTTATATACCGTATGTACGGTGGAATGGCTTGGCCTGCAAATACCGCTCGCCAATGTTCATTGGCCTTTTGGCTCAGAGATGATTGGTCTCTCAAGTGAGTTCCGTAACCTAGACGTTACTGATTACACAACATGATAAAATTTAAGAACTTTGGTCAAGACTGGAATTTGCATACAACCAAACTGAAAAACTAGAACAATCCAGTAACTGCCTTATTGGACAACTGGCAAAGCACTCAGCAAAAAGGTGGATCCAGTCATAAAAGAAAACAACATAATGACAGAAACCATCCGGGATATTCAATCCAAAAGTATGCGTGATAACCTGAACACCCTTGTAGTTAAACATGGAGGTGGAAACATGCTTTGGGAGTGTTTTTCTGCTAAGGGGAATGGACAACTACACCGCTTCAAAGGGATGATGGATAGGGACATGTACCATTAAATATTGGGTGAGAAAAATTTAAAATGGATTATGGATGGGTATTCCAGCATGACAATGACCCAAAACACACGGCGAAGGTAACAAAGGAATGATTTGAAAAAGAAACACATTAAAGTTAGGGCAATGTGCATTTTGTCAGTAAAGCTGTTCTGTTATGCAGCTCATTAAAATGCATATCAATGTATAATAGGGGTGGCACAGTTCACAAAACCCACGGTTCTGTTTTAGGGTCAAGGTTTTCGGTTCTGTACAGTTCTTGTTGTTATTTTTTTCTTTTAATCTTTAACACTCCAGAAATGTACTTCAGCATATGATATACAGCTTAAAAAATCCACAATTTAGGATACAGTATTAAAAAAGTTATATCATGTAATCACGCATTAACTGAATTTGACTTGACTTGACTTTAAGCACATTATTGGGACCATCTCTGAGGAAAGCTAGTAGAGATTTTGATACAGCAAGAGAGAAGACATTGATGACATGCTTTTCATTTATTTGGCAATAACAAGAGAATAGGTATTACTATCTCTACAGGACTTTGTGCCTTTTTTGCACATAAAGATTGAACTGAAGTATTAATTTGCATTTATCAAAGAGCCAACTTCAGTGTAGCTCTTATCTTTTAAAAGAAAAAGAGAGGAACTCTTTAAGCTCTGTCTCGGAATTCGGAAAAGTTGCGATGTTTTTATCTCGATGCGGTGCACCTGGAAAAAAAAACGAACGCGTCGCTTCCATTATGAGCTCGCATACCGACCCTTCTAAACGTTTCCTTCAGAGATACAGTGATATAAAACATTGATTTTGAAACATAGTGCTCATGTTTGTTCAACAGTCAAAGCCTTTTGGAAAATCTATTTGTGGCGGTCAGTTTTGATATTGTGGTGAGTCGGCACAAATAAATCAATGTATGGGAAACACCACAGAACAACAACCTGAGCCCAACTTAAGCCAACTCATCACCTAAGCCTTAAAGAATTAAATTATTCCTCACTTTCCTCCGTATTACCTTAAAAAAAAACTTTATATATAAACAAGATATAAAGGTGTACAACTTATACATTACAATCTTACGCCGGTTTCACACCGCAAGCGTGAGCAGAGCGTGAGCTTCACGTCAGCGTAACTACAGCGTTACTGCAGCTGCAGACTCGCAAGAGTATTCACACTGGAAGCGTTTGTAGAGCGTGCATGCAGCTGCTCCAAAGCATTTAGTAATCAGCTTTTTTCTATGAAACTGATTACAGGTAAATTTGAAATTGATAATGAAACTGCAGAAACAGCTTCAACCCAATAATTATTGGTGGGATCATAAAGCATATAGGGGAGTGCGGGCCACAAAATGAGCATTTTGGCTTGTTTATATGTCTTGTGTTCTATGAGAACTGTTTGTGGAGTGTTTTTCTGAATGTTTCATCTATTTGCGAACATTATTTTGAACTATACTGTACAGCTGTGTGTTGCGATTAGGGTCGTAACGCGCATGGTTGCGATGTGTTCATAGTCAAACTCAAAAATAGTTTTTTTTAAATTATATATATATATATAATGATAAAACTATTTTTGAGATATATATTAATATATATTAATATATTAATATTTGAGAAAGTAAATAATTTTATTTTATTGACCAAATATTTAAGCTTGTCGTGTATATTTTTTTTCATTCGATCAGATAACATTTTAAAGGAACCGTATGTAGGATTGTGGCCAAAACTGGTACTGCAATCCCTTTCAAAATACTGTAGAACGATGTATCCCCTCCCGCTCTCCCCCTGACTCGAGGTTGCCAGCTAAGCTGCAGGAGTAGGCTGCTAAGAGGTTCCAACGGCAAGTGATGAGTCCTACACAGTAATTTGTTTTTCTTCTGTTAATTATGCTTATGCTTCACAAGAGATGTTTTGTGAAGTAATTATGTATCGCAGAAATTTACAGATGGCAATTAGCCAAATATTTCGTAAAGATGTAGGCTACTGTAATACCACATTTCAGTCGGAACATAGGTTGTTTTCATACCCTGCTAGTGGTGCGATATAAAGCTTTTTATGAACGCATTTAGCACGGCCGACCGCGGGAAATCCACTGTGTACGGAAGCAAAGTTAGCCAAACATAGATGAATCTAACCTGTCCAGGAGAAAACTACCAACGATGGCGTCTGTCTTCAAATTCTTCTCCGTTTTCAGCCGTCTCCGTCTTTCAAAGGCATCTCCTATACAAATCCTTGTTTTATTTCGGACTTTGTCACGACGTATTTCGGATTCATAATGAGGTCTTTTTCGTTTCGTAACGTTATACATGTTTTATCCGACACGCTCGT
>NW_027394280.1:696743-760512 GCF_049309525.1 Garra rufa | reverse complement strand
CAAAGGGTAACATCTGTGGTTGTCCTCTAAAGAAATTATGCAAGCTCCAATTGGATGAACAGACCACCTAAAAGGAGGGGTAGCTTTTTTTTGTTCCTGAGCACAAAAACACATACACGCTCGCACAAGGGGTCTCTCCATCCCTCTCTTTTTCTCCCTATTTATCTCTCCATCACACACAATTCTCAGTGCGGTGTTTGCTACTCAAGCTCATGGATCAGTGTCTCTAATGCTGGTGAGGCCATCTGGAGATTTTACATAGTGGAAGTTTCTCAGGACGTCACAAAACATTAGGAGAGGACTATTATTACCCTATATACTTACTGTTCTCAATGTTTTTTCCCCTGGTTCTCAGACATCCTCCACTACCCTAGAAACTTTAACACACTGGTTTATTTTGAAACTAGGCTCTAAAGCTTGAGGCAGATGTAATGCCTTGAATAACAGCTTTAATAATAAGGATGCAAATGGTTTGGACACTAAAAAATTCCACAGGCTTACTTCATATCTAATACACATTCATATCTTATCCACATCACATCTTATCCACAAAGGTTATGACAACAGTCAAGAACACAATGAAGGAGGAGTGATTTGGTGGAAAAGAGGAGGTCTTGCTGGATTCTGAGCTAGTAAACAGTGCAAGATTGCGAGTGTGATAATGTGCACACCAAAAAACAAGGAAATTACAAAATCTTTGTGACCTGGTTCTAAATAGCCTCTTTTGTGGCACAATGTCCAGTGATGGAGAAATGTCACAGCAGTGTATATGTATATGTATGTTTGAACATCAATCAATGTACATCATTACAATGTACAGAAAGATAATGTCATTTGAAATATGCATTAGAAAAGAGCGCTTCAGTTAGAAAATAGAATTAACTCATTTTTATGCACTAATGCACACAGCTGTTGTTCAAGTCAAACATGTGTTCTTAAAGGGAAAGCACTCTCTTTAAATAGATTATACTCTTAAGGTTATGTTGATGACCTAATACTTCCCTTCAAGTAACTGCTAAGTGATGCTAATAGTAATCTAAATCTAAATAAAAAATAAATAAGAATTGTGAATATATCAGTCGATCGCTAATATGTGTATTCCTATGTAAAAGACTGTAACTACAGTGGTGGCCAAAATTATTAGAACACTAGTATTTTTACCAGCTAAAAATGGTTTTAAAGTGTCTCACAAAAGTGAGTACACCCCTCACATTTCAGCAACAATTTTAGTACATCTTCTCAAGGGACAATACTATAGAAATTAAACTTGAATATATTTTGTCGCGCCGTTCAGAATCCTTTAACTTTATGCAAATGAAAAGCGACTTTCTGGAGCGACAGCCAATAGGAAAGAAGACGGTTGAGCTCATGTGATCGTTCTCCTCTCAGCTGTAGATAAACATATGCAATAGAAAAAAGTAGGCTCTGCTTCTCATTCATTTTTGTTTGTATGTACGGATTTAATTTATATTTATATTAAATTTAGTCTTTTGCCTCAAATGTATTTAGCGGCAGGAAACTTGATTCGCTGTCAAGGCAACCAATAGTGAAAACGCCCACTAGAAACCTCATTGCCAGCCTCTGGCAACATGCAGTGCCAAAAGTCGCTGCTAGTGTGAATGCAGCTTTAGTCTCATCAGACCATAGGACATGGTTCAAGTAATTAATGCCCTTGGACAGGTTGTCTTCAGCAAACTGTTTGCAGGCTTTCTTGTGAGCCAGCTTCAGGAGAGGCTTCCTTCTGGGATGACGCCCATGCAAACCAACTTGTTGCAGTGTGTGGCGTATGGTCTGAGCACTGACAAGCTGACCTTCTACTTCTGCAACCTTTTAAAGCAATTCTGGCAGCACTCATGCATCTGTTTTTTGAAGCCAGGTTTTGCACCTGACGCACAGAATGAGTACTCAGCTTTGTTAATCGACCCTTGCGGCCTATTCCGAATGGAATCAGTCTCGGAAAATCTATAATATATATATTTTTTAATTTAACTAATTTGTACCATAACCGTGTAATTCTCTAGCCATAAAGGCTAGCTCTCCCGGGTTTTCCGCAACCATGATGCGCGCACATCCTGAATGTTTACAAACCTATAATTGGTCTATATATTTTGCTGTAGTGTGTCAGTAGGAAACAACTGATTTAAAACCATTTTTTAGCTGGTGAAAACACCAGTGTTCTAATCATTTTGGCCACCACTGTATATACTCAATTACTAGAAACTTGCTTGTTTATGAAAAGCAGGATAAGATTGGGTTGTTTTGGGGTTTGACGAATGTTATATTTTGTGGTATATTATTTGGTGAACTGTTCCATTGTTGAACATTTTAAATCGAAAGATGGTTTGGAGTTGACAGTGTTGAGAGAGGGTAAAAATGACAGTTTAATACTGTAGAAAGTTTTACCTGAGTGTGAGTGTGGGAGGAAGTGATGCAGCTGTAAATGAGAGGTGTGTGGGAAGAGGAAAGGAGACACTGATGTGTTATAGAGATGATCAGTTCTGGATCATGTTGAGCTTGGTTTGTTAACTCTCTCTTTCTCTCTCTGTGTGTGGGAAGTTTAACTAAAGGTACAGAAGAACATCTGAGGGAGGTTCAGGCCATTCACCTTCTTAACATCTTGTCATTTTACTCTGTGTGTGTGTGTGCGTGTGTGTGCGTTTGTGTGAAAGAGAGAAAGCTTCTGAGTGTAAGAGGAGAAGGACCATGGGTTTGAGGTTTGGCAGTCAGACAGAAAGTGAAAACTGGGAAACTAGGTTTGCCCTTTTACGGTATCCAGCCTCTGTTCTTCTCCTGACTCAGTGCCTGTGGAAAAAGTCATCTAAAACAAACACAAATTTTTCTTCACTCTTTCTCTGTCTCTCTCATGGATATTTGAAAAGAGTAAAGCTTGTTTTGACCATGCTTATCTCTGAAGAAAAAGATATTTGAATTTTAAGCAGCAGGCTTAAAATGTAAGGCGCCTTTGGTTTCATACTTTAAAAGTAGACTTTATAGTCAGGGTCTTATATACGTCACATGGCAGTTTGTTAAAGGGATAGTTCAACCAAAAAAGAAAACTTAGCATCCATTTTAAATTCCATCCAACAAAATTTTCAGCTATTTTAAGCTAAAGTTCATAAAGATGATGGAAAACATGATGAGCCGACCTATGACAGACCTTTGAGCAGTGGTTTACTGTAATAGACCTTGATTATTCAGAGGACTTGGATTAAACTGCTCAATTAATATAGATTGATAGTTTACCTGGAATGGATTTTAACCTCTCAGATTTCTTTTAAAATATCTTCATTTGTGTGTCAAAGATAAATGAAAGTATTATGGATTTAAAGCAGCATGAGGGTAAGTAAATGATGATAATTTTCTTTTTTGAGTAAACTAACCTTTTAATTAAAGCCTGCTGCTGTCACCTCAGGTAGATCGAAGACAAAAGGAAATATCTCGGCCATTTAAGGAGGTTTGGGGCAACCAGCTGCATCTTATATTAAGTTCCTCTCTGTTACACATGAAAAATGCTGTAACCAGCAAGAGAGAAGTGAAAAGTGTTTTCACTTCAGCTCTCTATGCCCTCTGCAGGAAACCAACACACTAAAAGAAGACAACTGCTAGTGTTTGCTGAAGCATTTCTTGCTTTGAAACGACATTGGACTCCTACAGTATTTCATACTCACTTGGAGGAGTCTGTTAGAATTTGTGTGCCGTTTTCAGCAGGACACATGAAGAAAAAGTGTGTCAGGTAGTCCATAGGGATTATCTGAAAAAGCTCTCCCTGTCTTCCTGTTCCAGTTCAAGTGACTCATAAATCTGGTGGGGTCTCCAGGACCTATATATGGCACTCAATATTGGTGTTAAAGTCTCTTTCTGATCCACTGAGACCAAGAAGTTTGGATTCGGCCATGGTTGTCAAGCACTGTCTGTAACCAGTGCATTTGATTTGAAATGACTGAAATCATAAACATTTACCTTCATAAATCATCATGAAAGCAGTCTTTCAGTTCATGTAGCACTAGATTATGTTTGAAGGATTTGATGTTTATCTGCTTACCCCCAGGGCATCCAAGATGTAGGTGACTTTGTTTCTTCAGTAGAGCACAAACAACGATTTTTAACTCAAACTGTTGCAGTCTGTCAGTCATATAATAGCAGTCAATCGGACCAATGGCTTTGAGAGACAAAAAACATACACAGACAGAACCAAATTAAACCTTGTAGCTCGTAACAGTACATTGAGGTGTTAAGATGCGAAACAATGGATCTGTGCAAGAAACTGAACAGTAATTTATATCATTTTTTACCTCTGATCCACCGCAATGTCCAACTGTCCTGAGTGTGTTTACAACAGCCAGAGCATGAAACAAAGTCACCTACGTCTTGGATGCCCTGGGGGTAAGCAGATAAACATCAACTTTTCATTTTTAGGTGAACCGTCCTTTTGACAAGGAGTGTCAATGTTTATTTGGCCATCCCAGCTAACTAGAAACTGCAACACTGACCTAACCAGTTGCATGGATCTAAGACAAGTCTGCCTGTGTAACTGTCCAATGGCAAACATTGAAGAAACCTGTTCGAAAACAGTCATTTGTCATTTCCGTTTGCTGAAGATGTGGCACATATACCAGTCAAAAGTTTTGAACAGTAAAGTTTTTAGTCTTTCTGCTCACCAACCCTGTCTTTCTTTGATCCAAAGCACAGCAAAAACAGTAAAGTTTTGAAATATTTTTACTATTTAAAATAACTGTTTTCTATTTGAATATATTTTAGAATGCAATTTAGATTCCAAAGCTGAATTTTTTGCATCAATACTCCAGTCACATGATCCTTCAGAAATCATTCTAATATTCTGATTTGCTGCAAAAAATCTATTTATTTATTTATTAGTATAATGTTTGAAACGGCTGAATATTCTTTTTCAGGTTTCTTTGATGAATAGAACATTTAAAAGAACAGCATTTATCTGAAATAGAAATCTTTTGTAACAATATAAATGCCTTTATTGTCACTTTTGATCAATTTAAAGCATCCTTGGTAAATAAAAGTATTAATTTCTATAAATTCTTTTCCCCCAAAAAAATTTATAGTGACTCCAAGATTTTGAATGGTATAGTATATAATGTTACAAAGCTTTTTATTTCAGATAAATGCTGATCTTCGGATGTTTCTATTTATCAAAGAATCCTGAAAAAAAAAAAAACTTAACTGTTTTAAATATTGATAATAATAAAAAATAACATTTCTTGAACAGCAAATCAGCATATTATAATAGTTTCTGAAGGATCATGTGACACTGAAGACTGGAATAATGATGCTGAAAATTCTTAAATACATTTTAAAATAAATGTATTCAAATAGAAATTCCAATAGTAGCAGTTATTTTAAATAGTAAAAATATTTCAGTATTGCAGTATTAATGCTTTTGCTATATGTTCAAATGAATGCAGGCTGAGCAGAAGAGAATTCTTTAAAAAACATTTTAAAAATGTTTTTCAAAATTCTTTAAAATCTAACTGTTCAAAAACTATTCCTTTCTTAAAAGTAATGTAGACTTTGAGTTTGATTTGGTAAAGATCAGATATCACATTGTAGCTGACAGATTTTTTTTAGGTCAAACATTATCATATATGATAGTAGTTGAAAATGTCAGGTTATTTACTAAAGGATTGCATATACTATTTTTAAAAAGCATAGCATAGGTTTAAATGCCTAATGATGATATTTGTCGTTATTTAAAAAGACATCATAGTTTGCAAAAAAGTAGTTTGCGGAAGATACAATCCAGATTCCACCTCTCTGTGTGGTGAGACTCTTGTGAAGGAATCCAAATCAAGCCTAACAGCATAAGAAAACTTGCTAAATCTAAAGAAACCTATTCCAAGTGTTAAGCCCAATTGCTAATTCAGTTTAGATTTGTGCTCTCCTGCTGTGCAAGAAAGTCCTCATGCCCAGCAGTGATCACTTTCTTTTTTTATTAGTGCATAAATAAAACATTTTAGCCATGTTCGCGTAGAGGCTACAAGGCTATTAAATGCAAAATCTCATTAAATAGCATAAGAGGAATTGTCTCGCATGTGGCAGAGAAGCTTCTGTTACTAAACAACCTGCTACGGTTCCTGTAAAAAAGGTCTATTGTCCATTGTTGGCTTTAAGAAGGTACAAAAGGTGCTCATTTTAGTCCGAAGTCAATTTTAGAAGTCAGTATTGCCATGGAACATAGAAACAAAAGAACAGGTATGATAACATTGACTGACTTGCTATCAATAATAATGTTGATGATGATGATGATAAGAATTTGTTCCAAACAAATTTGAAATATATTAATTTTAAGTTAAATCTAGGATTTTAAGTCAAGAATTTTACATTTTGATGCCTCACGACTTTCATAACGTTTTTTTTTTGTCACAGCTTTTGCAGAAGCTGCAGAAAAGGGTCATTGTGGTTGTGTCAATAGCAAGTGAAAGTTTGCAGCCCACTTGCTTTATTAATCTCCCACAGCAGGTCTTGTATTTTATTTTATTTTTTTGTGTTTTAGCAGCAGTGAAAGACCAATCCCACAGAGAGTGACAATACCATAAAACGTCATCTCCATGGAGACAACCAGCTGAGCAGAATTTATGACATTTTCTGTCGTATTTCTGTCAGTTGTCTGAATAATTTTTGATGGTTAACCTAAGACCATTAAAAGATGATTCGTAAAGATAGATAGTACTTATTACCCACTGTTTTCTCACAGGAAGTATAGTGAGAAGATGAATTAAGGAGGGGAATCTCTCTCCTCCACAATGTTCTGATGTGAAAAAGACACAGACACGTGCTTGCAGCTCAACATGCAGTCAACAAGCTGCCACAACATACTGCATCCAAACACACACACACACACACACCATTCACATACTGCCCTGTTATCACTGCTGTTTTTGCAGTCTGTGGTTGAGACATTTGTGTGAGAATTCTCACAACAATTTTATTTATATAAATTATATTTCCAGTAGGCTATAACTTTTTTCTTTTTCTTTTTTTTTATACTTGGTAAGTTCCCCTAAAACTTTATTTATTTCCATGTCTACGTAAAATAAATCCCAGATATAAAATGTACTCTCAGACCTTTGGACCACACTATGTGAATTTCTAAACAGTGCATTTGTTGAGATTAGGTGTGTGTGTGTGTGTGTGTGTGTGTGTGTGTGTGTGTGTGTGTGTGTGTGTGTGTGTGTGTGTGTGTGTGTGTGTGTGTGTGTGTGTGTGTGTGTGTGTGTGTGTGTGTGTGTGTGTGTGTGTGTGTGTGTGTGTGTGTGTGTGTTGGATTTAACATCAGTTCCTCTTGTTCATGTTTGACTCATACAGTATGATGTGGGCAGGGTGGGCATGCAAGGTTCTGTTCATCAACCATGTCTGTTAACGTTATGAAGTTATCTATATGCCTACTAGAGGCACAAATGATTCATAGAAGGTATTTCAAGTGCTTGAAAAATCTAGATGGGTAAATATATGTAGAGAATAGGAACTCTCTTTATCACATGTGGGCGGGCAGCCCTTTCTTTCTGACATAGTAGTTTTGAAGGTATACAAATTTTGCTTATTTAGGGATATAAAATAATCATAGAAGCGAGTGGAGGAGGTGTATTAGACAGGCTTCTTCAGAGCAGTGCCATCTGGTTCACTGGTTTTATCTGTTATGAATGTCTCTGCCATACTTTGCCTTCTCAATAAATCTCACAGTTGAATTTATTTCTTGTATTTAATAGGGGTGAGAGAGAAAAAATCAATACACCTAACTATCGCAATTCTTTTTAAAATGATTTAAAAATCCATTGGTTTTCCTCAGAATTTATTTATATTTAATTATTTAACTTTTTCCTAAAAGGTGGTAGGAAAAAGTTGTTGCACTTTAAGCAGCAACGCGCAGACGAAAGCATTCAGAGCCATCTGCTCTCTCAGGGCTCTAGACGTTTTGAGACAATTTTTTCTGCCGATGGGACTAATTTTTGTGAGTGGTCGCACTGGTGTGACCACTGCGTTGTTCAACTCATAAGTTGCATATGAGAAACATCTAATGACAAACTAAACTAAACTGCGCTACGTTTTAGCTGCACAGTGCGGGTCGTTTGTCAGCTCAGACTGCAAAGCAAACAAACTTGTCCGAGCTCAAAACAGCTTAGGTGCGGTCACGCTGCACTTTTCGTTCCATTGACTTTCATTCATACGCATGCTAATGCGTCAGACCGGAAAGTTTTTGTATTTCGCTGCGTTCCAAAGTTCAAGCTTAGTAAACTCTGACCTGCGAATTCGCATCACATGACACCAAGTGACCAACAGGAGATCGATACATCACAGCATGACCTCTAACTGAATGAAAAGAACCAAGTTGTATTGTCCCATCCCTAGCATTTAACAACCCCAGAAGCAGAGCAAAGGATATTGCTAATATTGAATTTTTCAAATAGTGGAATTTTTCAAAAGTTAAATAGTTGAAAGGAAGCAACCGATTGTTTCTATTTCAATTCTGGAAGCTGCGATTGTACTCTAAAACCATCCAGTGGTGCCTGTAGGAAAAAGTGGTCTTGTGAAGTTCAGTTGTTTGTCAAACACTACTTTAATGTTCCTGCGTTTTCACCATTTCTGAAAAAAAGTATTTCTCTTTCTTTCTCTCGCTCTCAGATAACAGAGGCGGAAACGGCCACACAGGAGTGTGTCTGGCTGTGTGTGGGTTTCCACCACTCCTGTTACTTCAACACACACACACACACACACACAAACATCCTGCCAAAATGTCACGGAGGGAACGGCCGTGGTCGGTGTACAGGTCGAACACTTTCGAGCTGTCCTCAGAGATGCTTGGACTAGCATTGGAAGGTATACAGTAGTACTTCTCAGTTTGTCTTTTGATATAATCTTGTATTTGATTTTACTTTTACATTACATTAAGTCAGAATTATATAAGCTCTTTCTCCTCTTTCTAGGAAACAGTCAAGATCCAGATGAGCCAGTACTAGAGTTCAGTCTAGGTCTGTCTTGATTTTTTTTCCAACCATCCCATCCTCAAAATTGTTCTAAAGCAACAGAAATGGCACCACAAATGAGCACTTTTCCATTAGCAGTCATCACTACTGGAGATCTAATGGTTCAGCTGGCTAACAGATCTGATCATAGACTGTACTGTAAATGGCGCTGAACAGTAGTATAAATATTTCTTTGAGTGTCCTACTGTATGCTTAAGTGAAGTTAACCACTAAAGCAGCTGCGTTTGTATTAAGTGACTGCCTCTATCTCTCATAAGTTGTAAATAAAGTGGTTTAACAGTGGAGGTCTGATTATATCACTAAGAACCGGCTGGTCTTTACAAATAACACTTGAGGTGCACTGTAGCTCATTCATATATACAATGCTTCTTGTGGAAAATCTTCACACTGTCGTGACCCTGAATGTAAATGTATATGTGCTTGTGTGTGATTGTATAGTCTGCAGCGAGCTAACCACGCCGTCTCTGGACCGCAAACCCAACAGTTTTGTTGCTGTGAGCTGTACCACACCTCCTCAGGCTTTCTGGACCAAACATGCACAGACAGAAATCATTGAGGTGAGCGATTCAGATTCTGTAAATTGATTCATTTGGGCATATTAATGTTATAGCTATTTCACCTTTTAAAGGGATAGTTCACCCAAAAAAGAAAATTCTGTCATTAATTACTCCCCTTCATATCATTCCAAACCTGTAAGACCTTTGTCATCTTCAGAACACAATTTAAGGTTGTTGTTTTTTTTTTTATCAAATCCAAGAGCTTTCTGACCCTGCATAGACAGCACTACATTCAAGGCCCAGAAAGGTAGTAAGGACATAATTAAAATAGTATGTGACATCAGTGGTTCAACCTTAACTTTATGAAGCTACGAGAATACTTTTTGTTCGCAAAGAAAACAAAAATAATGACTTTATTCAACAATTTTGTCTCCTCCATGTCAGTTTCCACCGCATATTTACAAGAGTACCACTGTGTACTCAGACACTGGCGTTCTCGGCGCTGTCAAAATAAAAGTCCCATTTATGACACATCAGCCAACAAAAAAACGTATTGCCAGATTCAGATAATTACAATTTTTCAAATATCGGCCGAAAAATTTGTTTTCAGTGTCGCACAATTCATCTGAGATCATTTTAATATGCTGATGTTGCAGTTTTGCTGCGTAGTATTTTCCTGGAAACTGTACTAATTTTTTTCAGGATTTTAAAGCAATAGGATTTGTTGAAAAAGAAATCAAATAGTTAATTTAGTTCATGTATCTATGTTTTTGTAATCCTGTTTTTATGAGCATTTTGGAGTGTCATATCAGAAGCAAGTGACGGAAACACCAAATTTCGGGGAATTAAGTCCTTAATGCGCAAAAAAGTTTTTACACTCACTTGAGGTAGTTTGACTTGTGCAAAAAAAAGTAAATGTAAATAATAGGAGATAAAACACATTTGCCAAATAAATTCACAAGTAATTTAATATACACTACCAGTCAAAAGTTGACTATTTAAAAAAAAAATTGAAATAAATATTTTATTTAGTAAGGATGCTTTAAATTGATCAAAAAAGATAAAGAGACATTTATATTGTTACAAAAAGATTTTTATTTCAGACAAATGCTTTTCTGAACTTTCTATTCATCAAAGAAACCTGAAAATTTCTACTCAGCTGTTTTCAACATATTATTATTATTATTATTATTATTAATACGTTTTTTGAGCAGCAAATCATAATATTAGAATGATTTCTGAATTATCTCTGAAGGACCATGTGACTGGAGTAACGATGCTAAAAACTCTATGAAAGCTATGAGAGCTATGAAATCACAGGAATAAATAACATTTTAAAATATATTCAAATAGAAAACAGTTTCAGTGCCTTGCGAAATTATTCATACCCCTTCATTTTTTTCACATTTTATGTTGCTGCCTTGTGTTAAACTACTTTAAATTACTTTTTCCCCACATAAATCTACACTCCCTACTCCATAATGGCAAAGAAAAAAATAGGTTTTTAACATTTGTGCAAATTTATTAAAAATAAAAAAACTGAAAAGATCCCGTTGCATAAGTATTCATACCCTTTTCTGGGACACTCGAAATTTAGCTCAGGAGCATTCATATTGCTTCTAGATGTTACTACACTTCGAGTGGAGTTAAACTGTGGCAAATTCATTTGAATGAGTATGATTTAGAAAGGCACACACCTCTCAGAAAAGGTCTAACAGTTGAAAATGCATATCAGAGCAAAAAAAAGTCCTGAGGTCAAGATAACTGCCTGTAGAGCTCAGTGACAGACTTGCGTTAAGGCAATGATCTAGGGAAGAGTTCAGAAAAAAATCTGCTGCATTGAAGGTTCACAGAAGCATTATCCATAATGGAAGACGATTGGAACAACTAGGACTCTAATGTCTGCCAGCCCCCATCCAAGCTGACAGAGCTTGAGAGGTGAAAAGGTGAGGCAAAGAATGGCAGATAATTGCCAAATGCAGATGTGCAAAGCTTGTCACATCATACCCAAAAAGACTTGAGGCTGTGAAGGTGCTTCAACTATGTATGGAGTTAAGGGTATGAATACTTATGCAATGTACTTATTTCAGTGTTTTATTTTTAATATGGTTTATAAAAAATTTTATTATTCAAATCTGGTTTTTGCTTTGTCATTATTATGGTGTATGGAGTGTAAATTGATGTGGGGAAAAACTAATTTAAAGCAGTTTAACATAATGCTGCAACAAAACAAAATGTGACAAAAATGAAGGGGTATGAATACTTTTGCAAGACACTGTATTTTAAATAGTAAAAAATATTTCACTGTACAATTTTACTGTACTTTGGATCAAATAAATGCAGGTTTGGTGAGCGGATGAGACTTATTTAAAAAACATTCAAACTTATACCGTTCAAAAACTTTTGACCGGTAGTGTATATATTCAGTGGCGTCTCCTACTTTTCTTAGTGATATTTGGTGGCAGTTTATAAGGAAGTGATGATTTTGCTCTTTTTGACTTCTATTCCAGTTTTGCGCATAGGTTAAATTCACAACTTTGGACAAAAAACATACTGTAGCTTCTGATTCAGATGGTAAATCTTGTGTTTGTGAGCCTTTTTAAATAATTCATTAAAAGTCAATTGAAGTACACAATAAAAAGACGCATTTGTTTTATTTGTTTGTTTGTTTGTTTTTCTTATTTTATGGTACTCTGCCTAATGTTCAGAGGAAATCTGGCATATAGATTGGTCGTTGGTTTTTAAGAATCATTATCAAGATTGTTCAAATGAAGGTTACAGTTAAAGGAACACTCCGCTTTTTTTGGAAATAGGCTCATTCTCCAACTCCCCACGAGTTAATAAGTTAAGTTTTACCGTTTTGAAATCCATTCAGCTGTTCTCCTGTTCTGGCGATATCACTTTTAGCATAGATCATTGAATCCTATTAGACCAATAGCATCGCGTTCAAAAATGACCAACGAGTTTCAGTATTTGTCGTATTTAAAACTTGACTCTTCTACAGTCATATCGTGTACTAAGACCAGCGGAAAATGTAAAGATGCGATTTTCTAGGCCGATAAGATTAGGAACTACACTCCCATTCCGGCTTAATAGTCAAGGAAGTTTGCTTCAGTAATATGGACGCAGCAGGCGCAGTAATATCACGCAGCGCCTGAATTTAGTTCCCAGCTAGGTTAGCATTTGCACATTTGCTGCGTGATATTACTGCGCCTGCTTTGTCCATATTACAGCAGGAAACTTCCTTGACTATTACGCCGGAATGGAAGTGTAGTTCCTAACCTTATCGGCCTAGAAAATCGCAGCTTTACATTTTCCGCCGGTCTTAGTACACGATATAACTACAGAAGTGTCAAGTTTTAAATGGGACAAATATCAAAACTCGTTGGTCGTTTTTGAACGCGATGCTATTGGTCTAATAGGATTCAATGATCTATGCTAAGCTATGCTAAAAGTGATATCGCCAGAACAGGAGAACGGCTGAATGGATTTCAAAACGGTAAAACTCAACTTATTAATTCAGGGGGAGTTGGAGAATGAACCTAGTTCCATAAAAAGTGGAGTGTTCCTTTAATCACAAAATCTATATTTTTGCCCAGCTCTAGCATTGACCATTTGTGGTCAAGTTTTTTCTAGAACAATGCGGACTGATATGGATGACTAATTGAAACAAATGGTTTGACCTTTGTTTTACAGGGTACGAATAATCCCATGTTCCTCAGCAGTGTGGCTTTCTTCCAAGACTCCCACATTAACCAGCACACACAGGTCAAGCTGTCCGTGTACGATGTAAAAGATCGCTCACAAGGAACGGTGAGATGCATACCGCGCACAACAAATGAGAAGCACAGCTCTGATTCTGCTACTCTTTCTTAATCTTTTCGTCCTTTTATTTTATTTTTCTTGCTTTCTAGATGTACCTTCTTGGCTCAGCGATGTTCCCAGTGAAGGATCTTCTGCTGGAAAAGAACCACAGACTAAACTTACCTCTCAGGTGATCCAGCCACCTTTGTTTGAAATCACAACAGTTTGAGCAGTCTCCTAGTAGAGGTTTATTGCTGAAAAGGACGCAGGCATATGCATATATTGACATCTGTTATCATTTTCCTCAGGTCAGCAGAAAACAAGCATGTGGGTAGTGTTACAGTCATTGCCTGGCAGCTAGAGGAGAAGAGAGATCAGCATACACCAATCAAACAACTACAAGAGACCATCAATGGCAGGGTAAGCCTTCCTATGTGCCAGTGACCCAACTAACGGCATGTTTGTTCACTACTTTTTACTCATTCTGACATGTTTTTGGTCTTTCGTGTGCCATTGCTGCAGACTGTTCTCCCCGTGGATGAGAGTCTGACAGAATCTGTGGGAGTCCGTGCGAAATACGCCTCTCTGTGGAAAGACTCCTTTCTACGATCCGGTAAGAATGTCAGCCTCTAGAGGAATGGCTTATTTTTCACACCCTAAAACTTATTCATTGCGATGGAAATGTAGTTTATGGCCGAATGTGTGGGGCATATAACTGTTTCATTGATTTCAAGAGCAAAGATAAATGTTTTTTGGACAAAATCCTCTAAACACTTCATTTTGGCTTCAGTTAGGACCCCAGGCTTCACAGGAAGTATTTAGAAGCATTAGAAGTGCTCTTTGCTTTGAAAAAGCATCTGTTTGTTCTTTGTTCTGTTGTTCTGTGACTGTGGACTTTCGATCAGTGTATTTTTGTCCTGCCTGAAAACACCATCTCCATATGATGAGCTCTCAAATGGTTGGGACTCACAAATGTCTAATAATTAAAAATTAGGCACAATATGACGCGACAGTTAAAAAAGTATACATGTATTTGCGTAACATAACAAAATATCTAAACTAAGGGCATTTTCACTATTTATAGCAGACTTCTTAATCAAAACATTTGGCAAAAGTTTTTGTAAAAACAGGTATATTGTAAAAAATATTAAAAAATAAGTGGGTTCTATTTTAATATATTTCAAAATTGTATTTATTCCTTTGATGACAAATCTGAAATTTTGGTAACTATTGCTCCAGTCTTTAATGTTAAACATTTATTGTTTAAAATAAATGTTTAATATTTTATAAATTCATTCATTCATTCATTCATTCATTTTTGGAATTTTTGATCAGTTGTATCCATTCTTATTAAATAAAAGGCTTTTTTCTAAAATAATAAACATATATCCCAAACTTTTGAACAGTTGTAAACAAAATATTCAGATATACGCTACCAGTCAAAAGTTTTTGAACAGTAAAATTTATGCTTTTTTAAAGAATGCTCTTCTGCTCACCTGATTCAAAAAAATATTTAATTTAATTTATTTCTGTGATCAAAGCTAAATTTTAAGCTTTATTTATCCTGTTTTCAGTGTCACATGATCCTCCAGAAATCATTCTAATATGCTGATTTGCTGTTCAATAATTTTGTTTATTATTATTATTATTATCAATATTTAAAACGGTTGAATACTTTATACACTATACACTATATCATTCATTATACCTTTTGTTTTTGTTAAAGAAATTATAGAAATAAATACTTTTGTTTAGCACAGATGCTTCAAATTGATCAAAAGTGATGGTAAACACGTTTATAATTTTACAAAAGATTTTTAATTCATGCTGTTCATTTGAACTTTCTACTCGTCAAAGAAACTTCAGAAAAATAATACTCAACATCATAATAATATGTTTTTTGAGCAGTAAATCAGAATATTAGAATGATTTCTGATGGATCACGTGACTAGAGTAAGGATGCTAAAAATTCAGTTTTGAAAGCACAGAAATAAATTGCCTAGAAAACAGTTTTTTTCTAATAATAAAAATATTTCAACATTTTACTGTTTTTGTTGTACTTTGGATAAAATAAATGCAGGCTTGATGAGCAGAACAGACATGAAAGAAAACTATTTTTATTTAATTTACACCTTTTTGTAGTAGTTTGAAAAGCAGCAACATTGCAGAAAATTTTCAGATCAGTGACATCTGTGCTCCCTCGGTTCTGAAAAGCACCAGCCACCGCTTGGAACATGCTGCTTAATGTCTCTTTGGAAAATATCGACAGAAACATTGCTGATACTAAGAATAACTAATGATAATTATGTTTTATTGTTGTCATAGTGCTTTTCCCAAGCTCAGTGGCACTTAGTTCCATTTTTATTGACAGAAGTGAAATCCAGGACCAGGTCATAATATCCTAAATGCACGCATATACAGTTTTAATGCTGCAGTCTGGCACAATTGATTTATCTTAATGGTTTAATTCTATTTCTGTGTCTTAGTGTTTGGTGGCACCATGTCGCGCATGTACCGTTTTCCAACCACTGATGGGAACCATTTACGGATCCTGGAACAAATGGCTGAGAGCGTCCTGTCACTTAACATCCCACGACAGTTTGTCAAACTCTTACTGGAAGAGGATTCCTCCAGGTATTTATCATAATCTCAGACAAGCACACAGTTGCATGCACACTATGACCATTTTAATTGCAAGAATACATTCAAGCCTGAAATTATTCATACCCCTGGCAAATTCTGACCTAAAGTTACTTTTATTCAACCAGCAAGTTTGTTTGCTTTTTGACTGGAAATGACACAGGCTTCTCCCAAAAGATAATAAGACGATTGTGGAAAAAATAATATTTCTCAGCTTTTATTTACATTTGAACAAAAAGTGGCATGTCCAAAATTATTCATACCCTTTGCAAACCGTCACATTCTATGGTCTAAGTTCTATACCATTCAAAATAGTCCAAGCTGTTCTAAAGCATCATAATTACTCTGATTAATTGGGAACAGCTGTTTTAATCAACTCAACAGGTGAAAAACAGAAGCTCTCTGCTGTTGGTTTTTGGACAGTCATGGCTAAGACAAAGGAGCTCACTGAGGACCTGCGGCTGCGCATTGTGGCTGCTCACAAGACAGGAAAGGGCTATAAGACCATATCTAATTGTTTTAAAGTTCCAGTAGCTACAGTGCAAAAGTATTATTAAAAAATACAAGATGTTCCGCACTATGAAAAATCTCAGAGCACATGGTGGAAGCCAAAAGTGACACCTGTTCTGGCCAGGAAGATAGTGAGAGAGGTAAAAAAAGAATCAAAGGATCACCACCAAGGCCATCCTGATGAATCTGGGCTCTGCTGGAGGCAACATCTCAAGGCAGACAGTCCAACAGACACTGCTCACCGCTGGGTTCCATGGACGCAGACCAAGGAGGACACCACTTCTCCAGATAAGGCACACAAAAGCCTGCTTGGCCTTTGCAAATGCTCATCTGGACAAAGAAGAAGACTTCTGGTCTTCTGTTTTATGGTCAGATGAAACAAAAATTGAATTGTTTGGCCACAATGACGTAGCCTTCATTTGGCTTAAAAATGAGAAGCCTTCAACCCTAAGAACACCATCCCCACTGTCAAACATGGTGGTGGGAACCTAATGTTTCGGGGGTGTTTTTTCAGCCGGTGGACCAGGGAACCTAACTACAGTAAACGGCACCATGAATAAGGAGCAATACATCAAAATTCTCAACAACAACGTCAGGCAGTCTGCAGAGAAACTTGGCCTTGGACTCCAGTGGACATTTCAGCATGACAACGACCCAAAACACACAGCAAAAGTGGTGAAGAAATGGTTAGCAGACAAAAACATTAACATTTTGCAGTGGCCCAGCCAAAGTCCTGACTTAAATCCAATTGAGAATCTGTGGAGGGAGCTAAAGATCAGGGTGATGGCAAGGAGACCCCCCCAACCTGAAAGAGTTGGAGCTCATCGCTAAAGATGAATGGGCAAAAATACCAGTGGAGACATGCAAAAAGCTGGTCAACAATTATAGGACGTATTTGATTGCTATAATAGCCAATAAAAGCTTTTCTAATGATTATTGAGAAGGGTATGAATAATTTTGGACATGCCACTTTTTGTTCAAATGTAAATAAAAGATGAGTAATATTTTTTCCACAATGATGCCTCTTGTACATCGTCTTATTATCTTCTGGGAGGTGCCTGTGTCATTTCTAATAAAAAAAAAAACTTGCTGGTTAAATAAAAGTAACTTTAAGTCAGAATTTGCCAGGGGTGTGAATAATTTCAGGCTTGACTGTATATAAAAGGGCACTCCTTTACATGATCGCGTGTTTTGATGTTCGTAGAGTATCTGAGCTGGAGGAGTTGGGGGAATTATCACCGTGTTGGGAGAATCTCAGACGGCAAATTGTGACGCAGTACCAGAGCATCCTTCAGACCTATCAGGATACACTCACAGACCTGCAGGACTACAAAGGTCAGTCTGCATTTGGAGGTTGCGAGAGGTGTTCCTGTGGTGTTGCACGTTTTACTTCAGACCTTTCAGATGTTCAGTACTTTATCACAAACACATGATCATACAGTGGGGTCCAATGATTTGAATTAAACTAGCATTTAAACATTAAAAAAAGTTATTCTTTGCTATTTCTAGTTCACTAATCAAATAATTCTTAAATTATAACATGAAATCAAATGACAAATCATGACAAAGTTTGATAATTTATGGCTTTTTTTATTTGCATGTCAAATATGATAACATGAGTAGGCTTTGTAGGGTTAAACTTGCAAAAAACGCTTTCAGATGACCCAGAATTCTATGAAAGATTCTCCAGTGACCTGAAAGACTAAGAATAGTAGACATGCCTGCTCTGTTTGAATGATAAAGGGGTATCAAGAGACTTCTTTCTCTCTCTCTCTCTCTCTCTCTCTCTCTCTCTCTCTCTCTGTTTTACAGGTCCATCATTTAAAGCCAGTAATCTGAAAGCAGAGAGGAAATTGGAATTTATGCCTACCAACCTCCATGTGCAGAGAATGAGGGTTCAGGATGAGTCTGGCTGTGGTTAGATAGCTTTCATTCATTCTGTGTGCTTATTTCATTAGTCATCCTGTTCCCCTTTTCTTTATTTCCCTTCACTTGAAAGGGTTTTGTCACTGCACTGTATTCTTGTTGGGCACTTTGGTGTATGTGCTTTTACTGAGTCAGTCCCAGCAGGCAGTAGGTGGTGTTATTCAGAGCACTTAGCACATGTAAATAGTCTCTCATACAGAAGTTTTGATGCACTCGACACAAACACACACTTAGAAGATCACTGATGTTCTTTTAGTTTTGATCCCCCAGTTGAGCAATTACACTTCAAAAGTATAGTGCTACTTGGAGACATTAGGATTATATCTGTCCCAAGTAACTGAGTAAAGCTGAAAAATATCATAATAATCAATATTACTCATTGCAGAGTAGCTTATGGAAGCCTATGACTTTATATCTCACACTTGTTTCGTTATATCTAAGAATGCGACTTCTCGCAACTTTTTTCATATAGCTGCAACTTTGTCTCCTAATTGTGATTTTTATATCACAGTGCAGTTTCTCATATTTTTTTCAGATAATTGTGACTTTATCTTACTGTACGGCTGTGTCGCACGCTAAATTTAAACTTAAAATGTGATGTCTTCTGACATTTTATCCTGTAATGTAACTTTACTGTGCATTTAACAGTGCAACTATTTTGCACATTTGCAAATTTATAGTTAAGATCGAAAGTTTACATACACCTTGCATAATCTGCAAAATGTTCATTATTTTACCAAAGTTAGAGGGATCATACAAAATGCATGTTATTTTTTTTTTTAGTACTGACCTGAATTAATAAATTATGAATTAAAAATAATCGTTTACATACGCTTAATTTTTAATACTGTGTTGTTACCTGAATGATTCACAGCCCGCTGTTATTCAGAAAAATCCTTCAGGTCCCACAAATTCTTTGTTTTTTCAGCATTTTTGTGCATTTACACCCTTTCCGACAATGACTGTATGATTTTGGGATCCATCTTTTCACACAAAAGACAACTGAGGGACTCTTATGCAACAAATGCTCACTGTTGCTTTAGAAGGAAACACGGTGCATTAAGTTTATGAATCATAAATCATAAACTTTATGAATTTAAAGATTAGGGTGAAATTCACTTATTTTGTCTTCTGAGAAACGTAATTAACCTCTGTAGCTTTTGAAGGGCAGTGCTAAATTTAAAAAAAAAAGGTATGATATTTAGGTCAAATAAGAAAAATGTCCACATCTTCATTATATTCAAAAGTTTACACCCCTGGCTCTTAATGCATCGATTTTCCTTCTGAAGCATTAGTGAGAATTTGAACCTTCTGTAATAGTTGCATATGAGTCTCTCAGTTGTCCTCGGTGTGAAAAGATGGATCTTAAAATTATGCAGTCATTGTTGGAAAGGGTTCAAATACACAAATGCTGAAAAACCACAGAATTTGTGGTACCTGAAGGATATTTCTGAAGAACAGCGGGCAGTTTAACTGTTCAGGACAAACAAGGGACTCATGAACAACTATCACTAAACAAAAACAACAGCTGTGGATCATTTAGGAAACAACACAGTGTTAAGAATCAAGCGTATGTAACCTTTGGAACAGTGTCAATTTTGTAAATTCAACTATTATTTTCTCTTGTGCACTATATGTAAACGTCTTTTTATGTGAAATATCTTATTCAGGTCAGTACTAAATAAAAAATAACATGTATTTTGTATGATTCCTCTTATTTTGGTAAAATAATTAACATTTTGCTGATACTACAATGTGTATGTAAACTTGACCTTAGCTGTATATTTTCTACTGTAACTTTATGCCTCTCATTTATGATTTATATCTTGCAATGTGACTATTTCTCATATTCTCGTTTTGTAATTTCTCAACTTTATATTTTACAATACTTTTTTTTTTAATTTCAAAAGTATATCTTGGAGGGCAACTATGTATCTTGTAATGTGGATTTATATCTCACAACTTTATATCTGCAACTTTATTTCTTATTTTAAACTCTGTCATATTATTACCTTTTTTAATGTGTTACTCTAAGGCAGAAATAGGTGCCTAGAATACTGTACGTGTATGTTACACTGCTGTTATTCTTGTCAAAGTGAAGGCTCACTATTGTTCAATTATTTTCAACTACTGTCAATAATTAATTACATATAAAGAACGTTGTTCAGTTCGTAACATGGATGTGTGTATGTGTGTTTGTGTATCTAGATCACACCTATGATGTGGTTACGATCGGCGCCCCTGCAGCTCACTGCCAAGGCTTCAAAAATGGTGGTTTGCGGAAACTGTTACAGAAATTTGAAGAGGCAAAAAAAGTGTAAGTTGAAATTAACATGGTCTAGTTTTGAAAAAATTCAAGAAATGTGTGTGTGTACTGTATGTGTGTGTGGCTTAAGTCTAGTGCTAATTTAGATCTGTTCTGGTAGTTTCACTTAACTAAATTTGATCTATTTCCTTTTTGCTGTAATATGTTTACAGGAAATAAATTTGTGCAAGTTTCATTAAGGATAAAATTCTTAAAAAAAACTTTTAAAATCACACTAGCATTTTTTCTTAACCATCTTAATCATTTCATATTTAACTATTGTATTTATAACTGTACTGTGCTTTTTTTGCCTGTTAATAGAATGTATATTCTACTTTCAAAAGCATTGCTCTCATTAGTGTTTTGTCACCTTCTGGGCTGCTTTTGCTTATTTGTTGGTTTGCTAGTGTTACATCAGTAGAACTTTTCCTTTAAGATACATTCTTAGTTTATTTTTCATACCTTTTAATTGCATTTTTGCTTTCTAATCAGCATTTATGAGGAGGAATGGTGAGTTAGTTTGAACTTATTTTTTTTGTTCGTTTGTTTTTTGTGCCATTTACTGCATGACATCTCTGATTTAAAACCTAGTGAGCTGCAGCATTATAACCAGAGCTCATCTAATGCATTGTGGGATTGCCTTCAACGTTGTCTTAAAATTTGAAGGCAACATAATAGGATTGCCTACATTTTGAAAGAGCTTTTGCAGCGGATGAGCGTCTATGATGCCTACGCTGCCTCACTATGTTTTGGAACAGAACGATATTCATTATTCTGTGATTTCATCATCCCTTCTCTGTGGTCGCTATAAAAGATTAATAGGAGTGTGTGTGTTTAAATAAAAAGTCTTAGAATTGTCTTTTGCTGAATGCACACATATACAGTTAAATCAAAAGTTTGCATACACTTTGCAAAATCTGCAAAATGTTAATTTTTACCAATATAAGAGGGATCATTCAAAATGCATATTTTTTTTATTTTATTTAATACTGACCTGAAAAAGAAATGTTATGTAAAAAGTCCACAAGAGAAAATAATAGTTGAATTTAAAACTGTTAAACAAGTTAAACTGCCCACTGTTCTTCAGAAAAATCCTTCAGGTCCCACAAATATATATATTTTTTTGTGTACTTGAACCCTTTCCATGATGACTGTATGGTTTTAAGATCCATCTTTTCACACTGAGGAAGGTTCAAACTCTCACTGATGCTTCAGAAGAAAACACTATGCATTAAAAGCCAGGGGTGTAAACATTTGAACAAAATGAAGATGTGTACATTTTTCTTATTTTATTTTATTTTTTTCATTTAGTGATGCCCTGTAGAATCTACTGAAGGTACTTGCACTTTTCCCAGAAGACAAAATAACTTAAATTTACCCAGAACTTCACATTCAAAAAGTGCCCCCATCACTTAATGCGTTGTGTTTCTTTCTGGAGCATCAGTGAGCATTTGAACCTTCTGTAATAGTAGCATATGAGTCCCTTAGTTGTCCTCAGTATAAACAAATGAATCGCAAAATCATACAGTTATTTTTGGAAAGGGTTCAAATACACACAAATGCTGATAAACCAAAGAATTTGTGGGACCTGAAGGATTTTTCTGAAGAACAATGGGCAGTTGAGCTGTTCAGGACAAACAAAGGACTCACAAACAACTATCACTAAACAAAAAAACAGCTGTGGATCATTCAGGTAACAACACAGTATTAAGAATCAAGTGTATGTAAACTTTTGAACAGGGTTATTTTTATAAATTCAACTTTTATTTTCTCCTGTGGACTATATCTAAACATCTTTTATGTAAAATGTCTTATTCAGGTCAGTACTAAATACAAAAATAACATGCACTTTGAATCATCCCTCTTATTTTGGTAAAATAATTAACTTTTTGCAGATTCTGCAAGGTGTATGTAAACTTTTGAGCTGATTTTGCTGTATATCTGTGCTTCCTGTTTATCTGTTCTTGTCATTTAGAATCTCAGGTCGATTGTTACATTTTTAGGCTGTGGTAATATATATTATTATGCATAAAGACAATTATACATATTTTTAGGGTCATTCAATTTTTATTTTTTTTTGCATTGTGACACATTTTAGCATGACTTACAATTTAAATAATATATACAAAAATAAAAAAAATCTCTAGCAGTGAATAATAATCAATAATTAAAACAACAGTGACAGTATCTCAGTGCAAAAAAAAAAAGGAAAGGATTAAAATAATGGTCCCTAAAATAGACATAATTTTCTTTATGCAAAATGTTCTTTCCTATATATCACATTTAAAGCTGAGTTGAAATATTACCTGATTCTTTGCAGGTTCACTCAATCATGTGTTTCCTCAAATGATATGTGACCCTGGACCACAAAACCAGTCTTAAGTCGCTGGGGTATATTTGTAGCAATAGCCAAAAATACATAGTGTGGGTCAAAATTATTGATTTTTCTTTTATGCCAAAAATCATTAGGAAATTAAGTAAAGATCATGTTCCATGAAGATTTTTTGTAAAATTCCTACTATAAATATATCAAAATGTAATTTTTGATTAGTAATATGCATTGTTAAGAACATAATTTGGACAACTTTAAAGGTGATTTTCTCAGTATTTTGATATTTTTGCACCCTCAGATTCTAGATTTTCAAATAGATGTATCTCGGCCAAATATTGTCCTATCCTAACAAACCATACATCAATAGAAAGCTTGTATATATCTCAGTTTTGTAAAATTTAACCTTATGACTGGTTTTGTGGTCCAGGGTCACATATGGTCTGTTCATCGAAGATGTACAAACACATTCCACTGTACCTTTGTACTGTACAGAAGCACTTAGTGAAACAGATCTGCCATTTTAAAGGTCTGATGGCATAATTCTCCTGCATCACAGATGACTCTGTTTGTTCATCCCTGAGCACCTCGTTCTCTTTGCTCTAAAAACCAAGTTTGAAGACCTGAAGTGTTTGGAGCTTGTCAAAGTCTCTGGAGCATCACTGTATGAATGAAATGCACAGTTATTATCTGTCTGTTGATGTGCACTATTGTAGTTATGTGTGTATGTGTTTACTATTAGTATGGTGTGTGTTTAAGTAACCAAGCTCTCTCTGGTCTAGCAGCAGTGCTTTGTCCAGCTCCCAGTCCATTGTCTACATCCCTCAGGATATTGTCCGTGCCAAAGAGATCATCTCCCATATCAACACACTCAAGACTCAGGTCAGCTATTACGCTGAGCGCCTGTCTCGCGCCGCTAAAGAACGCTCCGCTAACGGCATGGAGAGAACCCTCGCCATCCTTGCAGATAAGGTAAGTGTCAGAGAACTTCATATCCATTTGATGATACAAATTAACACATTTCTATTTTTATTTTATTTATTTTTTTTACTTGGACCTAGTGGGCTCTGAGGCTGAAACTATACCGCCTTTTTCTCTCTCACTTTCAGACACGGCAGCTGGTGATGGTGTGTGACTGTAAACTGCTGGCGTCTGCAGTGCAGGCCCTGAATGCAGCTAGACCGGAGTACATCGCCTCTAAAAACTCACCCTCTGCTGACTCAGAGCAGGTGATGCTGAGGAATGATCAGGACACACTACTGGCCAAATGGAGCGGCAGGAACAGTCGTTCATCCCTCCAAGTTGATTGGCATGAGGAAGAGTGGGTAAGAAAGGCCTGTTAACAGCAACATCTATTAAATGTAGGCTTAACTATTAAAAAGTCCTTTAGCTAAAGTTTAAAATATTTACAGACGTATTTACACATATTTTTGTGGATTTTCACATTTTCTGACAGCAGTTTGGATATATGGATTAAAATCTTGTGTAATCTGATGTAAATGTTCAGGTCTGTTGTAACTAATTTCTATTCTATTTTTAGTATATATTTTAGAAACATTTCTTATCACCAATTTTGAAAAAAAGTTGTTCTGCTTAATATTTTGTGGAAATCATGTTACATTTTGCAACAATTTAAAAGTTTTACTATAACTTTTGATCAATTGAACTTTATTGATTGGTCTTTACTATGGAAGCCCATTTCTGCAATTAAATAAAAATTAAAACGAAGGTAAATTGCGATCTTTTTTTTCTCTAAATTGCATGATTGCTTTTTTTTAGAACTGTGATATAAACATGCAATTCCGAGTTATAAAATTGCAATATATAAACTCGCAATTCTGAGAAATGAAGTTAGAATTGCGTGATATAAATTCAAGAGTTGCGAGAACCTTTTCTCTCAAATGCGAGTTGTATCTCGCAATTTTGACTTTTTTCGTAGAATTGTGAGATATAAACTTGCAATTGCGAGTAATAATGTCCAATTTTTGAGGGGAAAAAAAGACTAAAATGCTCTCAGAATTGCGAGTTTATAATTTGCAATTACGAGTTATGAAGTCAGAACTGCAAGATATAAACTTGCAAATCTGACTTTTCTTTTCAGAATTGTGACAAACTCACGATTGTGAGTTATAAAGTCAGAATTGCAAGATATAAAGAGAAATGAAGTCAGAATTGCAAGATATAAACTCGCATTTTTGAGAAAAAAAAATCAGAATTGCGAGTTTCTTCATTTCTTTTCTTTCCAGAGTTGTGTGACATAAACTCACGATTGTGAGTTATAAAGTCAGAATTGTGACAAATAAATTTGCAATTCTGAGAAATGAAGTCAGAATTGTGTGCTATAAACTCAGTTGTGAGAAACTCACATTTGCCAGAAAAAGTCAGAATTGTGAGTTTGTATCTCGCATTTCTGACTTTTTTTCAGAGAATTATGAAATATAAACTCGCAATTGCGAGTAATAAACTCCAGTTTTGAGGAGGAAAAATACTGAAATGTTTTCAGAATTGTTTATATCTTATCTTATATCTTATAAAGTCAGAATTGTGTGATATATAAACTCACAAAATGACTTTTTTTCTCAGAATTGCATGATATAAACTCGTATTGTAAGTTATAAAATCAGAATTGCGGAATATAAACTCACAAATTCTAACTTTTCTTCTCAGAATTGCTTGATATAAACTCAGTTGTGAGTTGTAAAGTTATAAATTTATATCTAGCAATTCCTAGAAAAAAGTCATAATTGCGTGATATAAACTCTGATTAGAATTCTGACTTTCTCACAAATGCGAGTTTTTATCTTGCGATTCTGAATTTTTTCTTAGAATTGTGAGATATAACAATTTTGAGGGGGGAAAAAGACTGTTGCGAGTTTATATCTTACAATTACGAAAATTACAAGTGCAAAAAACTTGCAATTGCAAGTCAGAATTGCTTGATATAAACTGGCAAATCAGACTTTTCTTCTCAGAATTGCTTGATATAAACGCACAATTACGAGTTATAAAGACGGAATTGTGAGATAAAAAGTCGCAATTACCTTTTTATTTAGTGGCGGAAACAGACTTCCATACTTTACTGAATAAAAGTATTAATAAAAAGAAGGTGCTTAACACATTTTTAACTGTATTGTCAGTTTATCTGCTGTATTTCTGTATTTATTTGGTTTTGTTTTGTGTTTGTAAATCTTGTATTATTCCAATTCAGATTTTGCCATAAAGATAGCCTTAGATGCTGATATAATATAACAACCATAGTATAGTAACTCGGGCTTATTGTGAAGGAGTGCATCATTTTGTTTAGAAATGTTTTCATAGTTGCCTTTGTTTGTTTGGTTGGTTATTGTTGTTTTCCCCAATATTTGCACTTTGTACAAACAGTCTCCTTGTTGCAGGAAAAGGTGTGGGTGAATGTTGACAAGAGCCTGGAGTGTATCATCCAGCGAGTGGACAAACTGCTGCAGAGGGACCGTCTGCACAGCAGCAGCAGTGAGGACATGTTCCAGGCTGACCAGCAAAGTGGCAGCAGTAAGAAAGGTAATGGGAAAAGAAAAGCATTCTGGATCAACCCTGTCCGCATGGAGCAGCCTTCCTCTGTCCCTGAACCACAACAGCAGTCACCTTCACCTTCACCGTCACCGTCACCATCATCAGCTTCATCTTCACCACCCGAACTAAACCCTGCATGTCCTGTTAATGCAGAAACGCATGCCTGTAGGTGCCTTTCACTGTCTTGTTCACACCTTCTATCTCTCTGTTATATTTTTGAGAACAGCATCAGGCCTAGTCAGAGTCTCATCAGTTTCAAAAGTGATATTTTTCTGCTTTTCTGCCTTTTTGCATTCTGCTTCACATTCCCTGCTGCTTGTTCGTTGTGTTTCTATACATGTACATACTCATCTCTTCATCTTCTTTTTTTAGTTATTACCCTTTCTGTCTGTTTTTCACAAACCCTATCACCTGTTCATCTTCCAACAGGTTTGCATGATGCCATAGCAACAAGCATTTATATTTATTTCACTTGACTGGTTATGGCTTAATTCTTGTTTCTAATCCACCTCTTCATTATCTGTATTTTTTACGTAGGTATCGATTTTGTATGTTGTCTCATTTTAAAGAGTCTGTGTATGTATGTGTGTGTATATTTGTTTACTTTTGCCAAAACAAAGCAATATGAATGTACAGTATGGAAAAACCGACATCCAAGTGCATACAACAGTTTATGTTAATGAGTGTGTGTTGACTCCGTGTGACTCTCTGTTGGTGTGCCATGTTTCTGGAACATTCTGTTGTTTGACCCAGCATATTTGCCTACTGTGAACATGTGACCGGGTGCTCTCGTTTGATTGGCTGGCTGGTTAACAGGCTCACAGGCTGTCTGTCTGGTGCTGGCTGCCTGTGCCAGTTAGTCACTTGGCAGTGCCGGCATGCTGCAATTTACAGTAGTCTTCTCTATTTTATCATGAATATGAAATCATTAGCTTGCCAGGCAGCTGTGAATATAACTTACCTACATATTATTTCTAGGCAAACCCTCCACTTTGCATTTGAGTGGAAAAATAGTTGTCAAATCTGCGTTTTAAAGTAGATGTTGTCTTATGTTGCGTTCAATGTCTATGTGAGCTACATGCGCTATGCTAGTTGCACTCGCTAAGTTAACTGTTGCATGTTGCACCTCCATCCCTCTAGATGGCAGCAGCAGCAGTGGAGAGGAGAGCTATCCAGGTAAGAGCCCCTCCCCCTCCCTTACGCTTATGCGCTTATGCTGAGTAAGTGTTCACTTTTATGTCACATCTGTTGATGTTCAACCTTGTTAGTGGTGTTACTTGTAAACTTGTCATTGCCACTGTTTTCTGAACTCTGTGCCCATGTTTACTTTAAAGTCCCGTGAATTGGCTTGTTACCCCCAATGTATTTAAACAGGAAGTCGATAGAGTTGACCTTAAAGCGATTGTAAAAATTCTGTCATTACGTAATCACCCTCATGTCGTTCCAAACCCATAAGACCTTCGCTCATCTTCGGAACACAAATTAAGAGATTTTCGATCAAATCCAAAAGCTTTCTGACACTGCTTAGACAGCAAAGCAACTTCCACGTTGAAGGTCTAGAAAGGTATTAAGGACATCAATAAAATAGTTGACATGACAGCAGTGGTTCAACTGTAATGTTGTGAAGTTACAAGAATACTTTTTGTGCACAAAAACAAAAGAATTTGTGTTCCAAAGATGAACAAAGGATTTAAGGGTTTGAAATGACATGAGGATGGGCAATAATCACAGAGTTTTCATGTTTAGTTGAACTATCCCTTTAACCCCCTGGTTGTGTTTGAATTCCTGTCACACCTTTGATGTTCTCGGTCAAAAATTACCGGATTCTAAACGACTGCTTATAAATCTCTCATTATGCTAGATTATCACCTAATATTGGATTCAGTCTTTTTGTCAACTTGTTTTCTTTCATTTAGGACTTTTCATTTTTAGGACATTTTTTTTTTTTCTGTTTCTATTTGCATCTGATTAATCGTAGACCTCATTTATCCGAAAGTAGGTACCTCGTTTTTTGACAAGTGTGACTTTGTGCTATCATACATTATCTCATATTGTAAAAATTATTCATCAAAAATGTTGTTTTTTTCACAAAAAAAATGAGGTGCCTACTTTCGGATAAATGAGGTCTACGATTACTCCAATGCAAATAGAAACACGAAACCAGTCTTAAATGAAAGAAAACAAGTTGACAAAAAGAATAAATCCAAAATTTGGTGATAATATAGCAAAATGAAAGATCTATAAGAAATAGTTTGGAGTCCGGTCATTTTGGACCAGGAATACCACAAGTGTGACTTTTTGCAATTTTATACAAAATAAAAGCATTAAAAAACAAACTTCCTGATTAAACATTAAAGCACACTAGTGTGATCAACAGTGCACATTTTTATAACTTTTGTTTAATGTGAAAATTATTCATAAAAAAATATTTTTTCTCACTCAAAAAAACGAGGTACCTACTCTGAGATAAATAAGGCCTACGATTAATCAGATGCAAATACAAAACACAGAACCAGTCCTAAATGAAAGAAAACAAGTTGACAAAAAGAATATATCCAATATTTGGTGATAATATAGCAAAATTAGAGATTCATAAGCAATTGTTTGAAGTCCAGTCATTTTTGTCCAGGAACATCACAAGTGTGACCACACTGTAAAAAGTTTTCACCAGTTTCAACTTAAAAACTTAAGTTCAGCAGCTGCCTTAAGTTTTTAAGTTTAATCAGCTTAAAACTACAAGTCATTTTAACTTATTACAATAAGAATTAGTTGATATAACTTGTGAGTTTAAATGCATTAAGTTGATTTAACTAAAAATCTTAAGGCAGCTGCTAAACTTAAGTTTTTAAGTTGAAACTGGTGAAAACTTTTTACCGTGTAGGTGAAATAAAACCCACAAAATATAACGATATATATATTTAAATTATGAAAAGTACTTATACCCTGTGTGAACAAAGTCAGGAAGTTTGAGTCCAATGCGATAACGTTAACTAGCATTTTCAAGAAAAAAGAAAATCTTATCTGGGTCAATTTGACCTGAACACAACCAGAGAGTTAAAGGGTTAGTTCACCCAGAAATGAGAATTCAGTCATCAGTTACCTGCTCTCATGCCTTTCCAATCCCATAAGACTTCTGTTCATCTTCAGAACATAAATGAAGATAGTTTAAATGAAACCTGAGAGATTTCTCTCTCCCAAAACATTAAAGCCCCACTAAGTAACTTTTTTACCTTAAAATAATGTTTCCAAACTCATGTCAGTGGTTCATCAACTCATAACAGGGTGAAACGGCACTTTCGTATTCACTTTGCGACCCTCTATCAGCCATAACAGCACTATGTAAGTTTGGGTCGTCGGGTCGCGGTTTTGTAGTTCAAATTATACTACAAATGCGACTTGCTTCACGGCAGGCTTCACTAAAGGTTTTCATACTTTTATAATGTCATACAACATACTCTACCTTGTCACTGGACGTCGTTATTTCCAAAGCCGGTCCTGGATAGCCTTTCAAACAAATAACGTGCATGTGACACGACGGTAGGCTAAATTATTTACGACAGCGGTAATGGACAATTCCGCTTCTAACCTGTAGAGGGAGCATTGAGGGAAAAGTTACTTAGTGGGGCTTTAACAATTTAAAAAGCTCATAAAAAACATTGTAAATGTAGTCCAAATGAATTGAGCAGTTTAAAGTGTAGTGAATTTTACAGGAGACTCATTTGATTTTAACTTGGCCCACATAGGGACGCCAATTATGTAGTGAGTTCTGCTTTCGCCCACTAGGAAGGCGAAATAGTGTAGTGATGGGTACTCGTATCACAGAAGACATTATGATTCTTGGATCACGTGTCACTTCATGTGCGGTTATGAGTACATCACATAAGAAAGATTGGTGGGATATCTAACTTGTAGAACCTCTCACTGTATTATCAACACAATGAAGACACAAGTGTAATAAAATAAATTTATTAACGAATGATGGACAAGAGTAATCAACTATTAAATGAATACAATAAATGCAAAAGGAATAAAGTGCATAAGATGCATAAAATGTGATTCAGTTGGGTGTTGCTATGTCAGAGCTATGTTATCTTATGGAAAGATAAACTTGCTACTCTGAGACAAATAAGGTGAAGAACCTTACTATGCATTAAACAAATAAATGAGCTATTATTTGTTATCAACTGCAATCAGCTATACAATATCTAATGTAAATTAGAATGATCACATACTGATAATACACAACAATGCCAAGGTCTCTGGAAGAGGTTTGGAAGTGATATTTACGTTCTCTGTGGTTGATTGAGCAGTCCGGTGGCGGTGAATTCTTCCACTGGTTGTGCTGGGAGCAGTCAGTGGAAAAAGGAGCAGGAATCCGTTTCGACAGCCTTGAGCATGAAGCGCTGTAGGATGCTGATCTCCTGGAGCACCAAAGGGTCCTAAGATCTGGAACACGCAGATGTGGCCCTGGTGTAGGTGCTGAAGGCCCTTAGCTTGGAACACGCAAGCAAAGGTACCTGAAGTGAAGGTTTGCTCGCCGGAGCTTAACCTTGTTGCAAATGTCTGTTGGTCTTCTGCCTCTCTGGGCTAGAGACTCAGAACTTGGTCAATCCGCTTTGTCTGTCTCGGATGGAGACTTAGGACATGCTGCATCTATTGTTGTCTCGCTGGACGAAGACTCTGAACGTGGAAAATGTCTCTTTCCTCACAGACAGAACGTGGTCGTATCTGCTGCTGCCTCACAGCTGGAGACTTGGAGCGTGGAGCATCTGTTTCTGTCTCTCTGGACAGTAGGCTCAGAAGGGTTGTGTCTGTTAGTGTCTCTCTCTTGTGGAGCTGGAGACTCAGAATGGAGGTATCTGTTGCTGCCTTGTCAGTAACGGGCCGCAGACTCAGAAAGAAGTTTGATCTGTTACCGTCCCCTGGACGTGCCGGAGACTCAGAACTTTGTAACTTAGTGCCTCACCCTTGCGATGCTCAGACTCAGAACAAGGAGTTTCTTTTGGAGAGGTACCTTTATACCTTTCCGATGAGAAGGAGATTACAATTTGGTGCTTCTCCACTTCCATGCTGTGATTGGCTGGTTCCGTCAGAGCGGGGGGACATGGGGTAGCCCACCCTTCTTTCCTCTTGTGAAAGTCATTTGCATAGTCCAAATACAAAGTTAGAAAAGTGTCAATAATGTTTTACTGGTGCATTTCTCATTTTCCAAAACACAATCAGAAAACATTTGGTCATGTAATGCACACATTAAGTCCAAACATGATGGGAAAAGATTGAACTGTCATGCATGCATTCATTTGTCCATTAACAGCTGAGTTTGTGTAAGATGTTGCACTACACATCGCTGTCAGTGAGAATACTTTTTTCTCTGAATAAGTATAAGATGTGTGCGTTATGGTTTGCATCAGGTCAAGGTTTAAAAACATAGTTATGAATGGATTTGGATGGATCTTTGTGATCTCTCTTTGTTTCACCCATTGCTGCTGCGTCTGGAGATCCTAAGGAATTTTTATGACCGTCACAGGACCAACCTTAGGAAACAGTCTCAAGGTGGGTGGAGGGCAGACACTGCATCTTGACCAGTAGGAAGTTCTGTCCTTCCCGGGTTTTTGTACCACAGATGATCTTCTTGCCCTCTAAGAGGTGTCTGGCAGTTGTCCTGGCATCCTTATCTGATGGCGTTGGACAGTTTGCTTATGTTAGTCCACCAAGATCCAATCAAAATGTAGCAAACCTTTGTCCACTATTGTGGCCAGGGAGGGGCCCTTGCCATAAACTGGGCCCTGGAATGCGTGGTCCACCACACAAGTGTAATGAGAAGACGTAGTCGCTTTAATCTAAGCTTTTATTAACATATAAACACTGATTAATGCACATACGTGGAGCACAATGGACAGTCAAACCACATTGGTTCTTCAGACTTCATTGCTTCTAGCACATTTGAGCTTCAGTTTGCCATTTATTTCGTGTTCTTAAACTGCTCGATTCAAATGGATTTCAGTATCTTTAAAGGATTAGATAATTTACTCACCCCCTTGTCATTCAAGATGTTCATGTCTTTTTTCTTTAGTTGTAAAGAAATTATGTTTTTTGAGGAAAACATTTCAGGATTTCTCTCCATATGGTGGACTTCTATGGTGCCTGTGAGTTTGAACTTCCAAAATGCAGTTTAAATGCAGTTTCAAAGGGCTCTAAATGATTCTAGCCAAGGAAAAAGGGTCTTATTGAGAGGAACGATTGGTTATTTTCTAAAAACATTTACAATTTATATACTTTTTGTCTAGGTCTGCCATGCGCATGTGTACTCTGTGTAATCCGGGTCAAGACGGTTGGGGTATGTCGAAAAACTACCATCTCATTTTCTCCTCCAACTTCAAAATCATCTCTGCAGAAGTACCGACCCGGTATTTACAAAGACAAACTGCAAAAAAGATCAAATGCCCTTTACAAAAAGAAGGTAAAACTGATGTAGGATGATTTTTTTAAGGTTAAAGACAAGCATTTAAGGTTAAAAAGTATATACATTGTAAAATATTTTTTAAAAATAACCGATCGTTTTGCTAGGTAAGACCCTATTCCTCGGCTGGGATCATTTAGAGCCCTTTGAAGCTGCATTTAAACTGCAATTTGTACGTTCAAACCCATGGGCACCATAGAAGTCCACTGTATGGAGAAATATCCTGAAATGTTTTTCTCAAAAAACATAATTTCTTTACGACTGAAGAAAGAAAGACATGAACATCTTGGATGACAAGGGGGTGAGTAAATTATCTGTACATTTTTGTTCTGGAAGTGAACTTGAAAGTTTTGCTGGAATGGACTTTCAATGGAAGGACAACAATCTTTCAGCTTTTATTAAAAATATCTTCATTTGTACTTCAAAAATAAATGAAAGTGTAACAGATTAAAGCAACAAAACTTAATTTTTGGTTTATTTAATGGGGTCTTTAAAGTGAAACATGAGAATTTAAAGAAACATATGAATATGTGATGATTGATGAAGATTCTCTGTGTGTGTCAGGCGAGTGGAGCGAGGCCCTGTATCCCCTATTGACAACCCTAACGGAGTGTGTGGCCATGATGAGCGACAAAGCCAAGAAGTCGATGGTTTTCTTGCTCATGCAGGACAGCGCACCCACCATCGCAATGGACCTCAACCTGCAGTACCGCCGAGATGTGGTCTTCTGCCAGACAGTAAGTTCTCAAACACACATTAGCGAACACCTCCATGACCTTACAGGAACAGTTCACCCAAAAATGAAAATTCTGTCATTAATTACTCGCCCTCATGTCTTTCCAAAACCCAAACGATTTTGGTTCATCTTCAAAACGTAAATAATAATAAAACCCTGTGGATTTCTGTTACTGAATTGAATGTAAATTAACTGAAAAATGTAACAATTCAAAAAGTTCATAAAGACATTAAAATATGAAATAAATATTCCAAACCCATAAGACCTTCGATTATCTTCAGAACACAAATTAAGATATTTTTGATGAAATTCAAGAGCTTTTCGACCCTTCGTAGACAACAAAGTAATGGACACATTCAAGGACCAGAAAGGTAGTAAGGATTTTATGAAGCTATAAGAATCTTTGTGCGCAAAGAAAACAAAAATAACGACTTTATTCTACAGTTTGTTCTCTTCCATGGTACTCTTGAACGAATGTTGAATACTAACATGAAAGAGAAGTGTTCAAGTTGTGGATGAATTAACTTTACATTAAAAAATGCATTAAAAATATCTTCATTTATGTTTTGAAGAAAAACGAACTAACCCTTCAGATTTATTTGAAATGAGGTTTTCAAAATAGCCTTGCATCTCTGCAATAATTAAAATGACAATGATGAAGATTAAATAATGTTTATTTAAATATTCCTTTACACCTATTTTTTTCTGTATTTCAATGACATGCTTCCTGCTGTCAATTTTTCTGTCTTTTTCCTCTCTTAAGCTCACAGCACTAATTTGTGGCTTCATCATCAAACTGAGAAACTGTCTCCGTGACGACGGTTTCCTGAGACAGCTTTACACCATCGGTCTGCTCGCTCAGTTTGAGTGCCTATTAAGTACTTATGGTAAACACACACTTACACACATACAGTATGCGCATACTTTGATCCTGGATATACAGTGACCACCGAATCAAAGCACTTGTGTTATGTAAACTCATTTAGGGCACAGCCCTTATTCATTATGTCTGTGTGAGTGAAGCACTCAGTTAAAAACACGTTGCACTGGGTACAGTGATTTTGCTTTGCTGTGGCTTTCACAGGAGAGGAGTTAGCCATGTTAGAGGACATGAGCATAGGAATAATGGACCTTCGAAACGTGACCTTCAAGGTGACGCAGGCCATCTCTACCTCTTCCCCCGACATGCTGCCGGTGATCACCGGAAATCGAGATGGGTTTAACGTTCGCATCCCACTCCCGGGAAGCATGTTTGATGCATTGCCAAGGGAGATCCAGAACGGCATGCTGCTGCGGGTACAGCCGGTGCTGTTCAACGTGGGCATCAACGAGCAGCAAACGCTTGCCGAGAAGTGAGTCCTGATTATGTAAAACACCCCTCAAGAGTGCTTGCGTAACATCAACAAATAACATCATATCATAATTGTTTATTTTATCTGATCTCTTTTTCAGTTTGGCATACATTTGTGTTCATTTTTGAAAATATCTAAAGGGAAATCAAAATGTTTGTGTTGTAGATTTGGAGACACGTCGCTTCAGGAGCTCATCAACGTGGAGAGCCTGGCACGTCTTAGCTCTTACTACCAGCAGTTCAAAGAGGTTTTACCTGATGACTGTAAGCCATTACTCTCCCTTGTGTTTTTTTTTACTGTCTGCATAACAAAAATAAAAATTATTGCAAGATTTGAATTATACAGGTTTTAATTTTCTCTCTCGTAGGTCTTCCTCGCTCTCGTAGTCAGACATGTCTACCAGAGCTGTTGCGGTTCCTTGGTCAAAATGTTCACGCTAGGAAAAATAAAAATGTAGACATCTTGTGGCAGGCTGCAGAGGTAACAGTTCTCCTAGTTAATGTGACATAATAAAGGGTGAAACTGTCAAATTATATTTATTTTATATTAATTAGATTAAAGCTGAAATATTATGAGAATAAAGTCGAAGTGTTTCGAGAATAAAGTCGAAATTTTTGAGAATAAAGTTGAAGAGTTTTGAGGATAAAGTCATAATTACAAGAATAAAGTGATTTATATTGTGAGAGAATATTGTAGTCATTATATTTTGAGAGAATATTATTCTATTTAAAAGCTGAGCTGTGTTATATTAAAAGCAACAAAGCACAAAATTATTGTGATTACTGACATGCTACAAATAATGGATGGAAGGCATTAAATATTACTTCCAATCAAGTCTTATTTACATTACACTGTGAATAAAACAGTTAATGTTATATACTTCAGAAAAGACAACAATATAACTTATGTTAACAAGTTGCAGTGAACCTCAACCTTTAGAAGGTTTTATTGTTGTTTTTAGTCAAATACATGTGAGGAATAAAAAATTGGACACCACAGACGTTTTTTACGGAGTAAGTGGTGAAATTTTCACAAAGAAAACAGTATTATTTACCTTAATTAATCGAAAAGACAATTGATCCACATGACTACAGCATTTTGTCACACCACATTAAAGAGTGTGAAAAACACATTGCAATTTTGAAAGCTGAGACTGTTTTATATTAAAAGTACCAAAAGCACAAAGCTTATTGCTATTATTGAAGGGCTGGTGCACTACAAATGATAAATGCAGAAGACGTTAAATATAATTTCCAATCATCCTTTTCAAAAGTTTACACCCTCTGGCTCTTAATGCATTGTGTTGCCTTCTTTAGCACCAGTAAAAGTTTTTACCTTTTGTAATAACTATGTATGAGTTCCTCAGTTGTTCTCAGTGTGAAAAGATTGATCTCAATATCATACAGTCACTTTTGGAAAGGGGTTCAAATATACAGAAGATGCTGGAAAACCAAAGAAATGTCCAGGAATAATTAGATTTTTCTGAAGAACAACATACAGTTTAACTGTATTAAGATTCAAATGTATGCAAACTTTTGAACAGGGTCATTTTTATAAATTAAGCTATTAATTTGTCTTGTGCAGCATATGTTGTGTGAAATGGCTTATTCAGGACAGTAATAAGTAAAAAAAATAACATGCAGTTTTCATGATCCCTTTTATTTTGATAAAATTATTACCATACTTGCATGTTTTGCAAGGGGTATGTAATCTTTTGAGCACAACTGTATATACAAATAAATTCCAGTGACCTGGCAACTTCTCCCGGTGCTCTCAATCCGGGCCATTGGCAATATAGGCTATAACTTTAATTGCACAATTTTAATTCTTTAATTTCGACTTTATTCTTAAAACATTTCGACTCTATTATCAAAACATTTCAACCTTATTCTCTTAATGTCGACTTTATTCTCAAAATAGTTCTACTTTAATCTGCTAATTGATTGATTGATTTATTTTTTTCATTTTTTATCATGGCACTAAAATGGTGTCGTACCATTTAGCATCGTTTTCATAAAAAAAAAAAAAAGGTTTTCATGTCCGAAATGCAGTAGAATCCATGTTTGAGTGCAAAAACATCTAATTTGTAATGACACCTGAAAATCGCAATATGAAAGGGATAGTTCACCCAAAAATGTAAATTTCCCCATGATTTACTCACCCTCAAGATATCCTACATGTATATGACTTTCAGACAAATATAATCTGAGTTATATTAATAAATGTCCTGACTCTTTGTAATGGCAGTGAATGGGTGTCAAGACTTTGAAGCAAAATAA
The DNA here is from genome assembly GCF_049309525.1 of Garra rufa. Lineage (NCBI taxonomy): Eukaryota > Metazoa > Chordata > Actinopteri > Cypriniformes > Cyprinidae > Garra > Garra rufa. The sequence goes on along the minus strand of NW_027394280.1, from coordinate 723,114 downwards.
AATGCGTCCATCCATTATAAAAAGTACTCCACATGGCTTTAGGGGGTTAATTAAGTAATTCTAAAGTGAATGGATGCATTTGTGTAAGAAAATATCCATATTTAACTTTATTAACCAAAATCTCTAGCTTCCGCTAGACGTTGGGACGTATGAATAGTGCAAACTCCGGTAAGTAATGACGAGCACAGAAGCACAGAGGAGAAAGCAAAACACTGTTCACGAAATAGAAGTACAGAATGAGAAACTTAGTTCTTGTGAGACTTGTGTTTTTTAACCAGAGCTTACGCTACACCTACGTTCTTCCTCATCTGCTGGAACACCAGTTAGTGGAAGTTAGAAATTATGGTATATAAAGTTTTAAATATGGATATTTTATGGAATAAGTATGAATATGTGTTTGGCTATAACACCATATTTGTGCCCCTGCACTTTCAGATTTGTCGGCGACTAAATGGAGTACGTTTTACCAGCTGTAAAAGTGCCAAGGACCGCACTGCTATGTCGGTGACTCTGGAGCAGTGTCTGATCCTGCAGCACGAGCATGGCATGGCCCCGCAGGTCTTCACCCAGGCCCTCGACTGCATGCGCAGGTAAGACCCCTGAACAACTGCCTGCACTTCAATTCATAAGCATTGCACGCTTGGGGAGGTGTCTATCTCTTTTTCTTTTCCTCTTCTCTTGCTTTCTCTTTTTCTCTGAAGGATCCCCTCTAGTGCATCATCCCTCATTGCTTGTGGCTTCTTGGTGTTTACACTTTTCTGTCTTTATTGCTCTGTGGCTTATGTGACCTAATATTTTCATTACTTTTATATTTACTCACTTGTTTAAGGTGTTTGTTCTTTCCCACTCCATCCTTCCATCTTTCATCCCCTCTGTCCTCGCTCTACGAGAGGCATAAACACAAATAAATCACTCCTGTAGAGTGTGAGGAAACTGCTAAAACTTTTAATCTGCTGATTTGTTTGGCTGTCTGCTTGCCAGATGTTCTGTGCTTATAAATAAGAGAATGAAATAGTCAGTTTTGTCGTATAATTCTCTCCTCTTGTCTCCTGTGCAATCTAAGGACAGACGTAAACAAACTTATGTAGTTACATTTGTTTAGAAAACTGTTTGTCCTGTGGAAGCTGATGAAAGAGGCAAGATGAGAACAGGAAAGTTTTGTTGCTGTTATAGAGTCTCAGTAAACACTCACTGCTAACACTTTACAATAAGGTTCAAATAATTTACATCAGTTAATGCATTGGGTGTCATGAACTAGCAATGGACAATATTTTTACAGCTTTTATTCATATAGATAATTTTTACTTTTACATACACTACTGTTTGGGGTCAGTACATTTTTATTTTATTTTTTAAAGAAATCTAAAAAATTATTAAGTAAGGACACATTGAAGTACGACAGAACTTTAGTGCTACGTTTAAAAAATAAAAAATTTACAATTACGTGAATAAAGTTGAAATTATGAGCGTTAAATCATCACAATTAACGTTGTAATATTTTAATAGTATAGCCTGGTCCGGATTGGGAGCACCACGAGAAGTTACCAGGCCACCGGAATTTGTTTGAATATATGTGACCCTGGACCACAAAACCAGTCATAAGGTTAAATTTTACAAAACTGAGATATATACATCATATGAAAGCTCAATAAATAAGCTTTCTATTGATGTATGGTTTGTTAGGATAGGACAATATTTGGCCGAGATACATCTATTTGAAAATCTGGAATCTAAGGGTGCAAAAAAATCAAAATACTGAGAAAATCACCTTTACAGTTCTCCAAATTAAGTTCTTAACAATGCATATTACTAATCAAAAATTACATTTTGATATATTTATAGTATGAATTTTACAAAAAATCTTCATGGAACATGATCTTTACTTAATTTCCTAATGATTTTTGGCATAAAAGAAAAATCAATAATTTTGACTCATACTATGTATTTTTGGCTATTGCTACAAATATACCCCAGCGACTTAAGACTGGTTTTGTGGTCCAGGGTCACATATGTGGAATTATTAGCAGAAATCATACCATGTGTTATACTTGCAGGGACATTGTGCTTGGAAATAATATTTTACATCTTCGATTGCATTCATTATGCCTAATTTGTAGTGCACCAGCCTCCCAATAATAGCAATAAGCTTTGTGCTTTTGTTACTTTTAATATAAAACAAAGTCTCAGCTATCAAAGCCTGTTAGATTTATAGCGAAATACAAACAGTGTGTCTTGCAATAATGTATTTTTCACACTCTTTAATGTGGCAGGCTAGGTCACTGTCTTTTCGATTACAATGAGACATTCGTTTTATTAAATTATACTGTTTTCTTTGTGAAAATTCCACCACCTATACTCTGCAAAAACATCTGTTGCATCCAATCTTTCGTGAAAAACAACAATAAAATGTTCCAACGGTAAAAGTGGACTTCAACTTGTTAACATAAGTTATGTTGTCTTTTCGTAGGTACGCAAGTGACTATTCACAAGCTGTTTTATTCACGGTATAATACAGTAAATGATTGTAAATATTTAATATCTTCTGTTCATTATTTGTAGCGTGCCAGCCACCCAGTAATCGCAATAATTTTCTGCTTTGTTGCTGTTATCATATCATAACAGTTTAGCTTTCACATTCTGTCAGTTTCATCTTGAAATACAAATTATAAATGTGTTTTTTCTCTTTATATTAAGTTTGTAGCACAATATAAACATGACGGAACATCAGAAGGAATGAAAAAAAAACAGTATACCCTAATTTAATGAAACAAATGTCTCACTGTAATCGGAAAGATGACTGATTCACATACCGCTTAAACTGAGATGAATACAGCCACATTAAAAAGCATGAAAAACACATTATTGTAATAGACATGTTTGTATTTCACTATAAAACTGACAGATTTTGGATTTTATTCTCAAAACATTTTGGCTTTATTCTCGTAATTTTGACTTTATTCTTGAAACATAAATAGTAAATTTATTCTCTAAATATTTTGACTTTATTCTCAGAAAAATTCGACTTTAATTTTGTAATTTTAGATTTTTTTTTTTTTATTTTTTTTTACGTGACACTAAAACGCTGTTGTAAGATTAAACATGACAGTAAGGATATTTATAATGTAAAAAAACATCCACATCCTGTTTGGGGTCAGTAAAATTTATATTTTGAATGAATGCTGTTCTTTTGAGCTTTTTATTCATCAAAGAATCCTGAAAAAATATCACAATTTCTAAATAAATACTTTGCAGGGCAACTGTTGCATTATATAATCCAATATAGATCATTCTAATAATGAGTCAGTATATTAGAATGATTTCTGAAGGATCATGTGACACTTAAGACTGAAGTAATGGTGATGAAACTGAAGAAAATTTAGCTTTGCATCACAGGAATAAATAAAATTTTAAAGTATATTACAATAGAAACCATTATTTTATATTGTAATAACATTTTGCAATATTACAGTTTTTTTCTATATTTTTGATTAAATAAATGCAGCACTGATGAGCATAAGAGACTTTCTTTAAAAACATTACAACTCTTACTGACCCCAAACTTTTGAGCGGTAGTGTATATATAAATTTGTAATAAGTATTACATCTATAACGATAAAATATTGTGGTTTTACTGTATGTTTGTTCAGCCCTGGTGAGAATAAAAGGCTTTAAAAGACAAAAAAAAAGGTTTACAGACTCCAAACTTTTGAACGGCAGTGTATAGTAATACATTTTGATTTGTAAAAATCAAACTAAAACAAAGTAATCAAGCAAGTTAAATTAAATGTATAAATTAATGTTCACCTAAAGTAGATAAGAATAAATGCTGTAACGCTGTTCTTTGTTGTTAGTTCATAATATCTAATTAATTAACCAAGGTTAATATCTTGGATGTTAAGGTAAAGTATTACCCACAATGCACTGTGCATGATCTGCCACTGCGCTGTGCTGCTGTTCCCTGTGTGTGTGTGTGTGTGTGTGTGTGTGTGTGTGTGTGTGTGTGTGTGTGTGTGTGTGTGTGTGTGTGTGTGTGTGTGTGTGTGTGTGTGTGTGAGAGAGAGAAAGAGAGAGAGAGAGAGAGAGACTGCAAATAAATAAAAAAAGCCAGCAGTGTATCTATACTTAAAAATGTACCCTCTTGGATACAAACTGGATGGATGCAGAGACACTGTACACAAAATGTTTTTATGTTTGCAGTTGGTTTGTTATGATGGCTCTGTTGGCCTGTTGCATGCTGGGAGGACGCAGCACGCTTGATTTGCATGGCCCAGCAGCAGCAGCAGCCCTGCATACGCCCCCTTCTGTCCATGTCCAACATGGAAAAGCCATCTCTCTAACGTTTTTTTTTATTTTAAATAGTAAAGATGCAGAACATCACTCTTAATTTTCTCTTTCTTTATTCTCTCTCTTTCCCCCTTTGTGTCTGTATTTCATTTCCTAATTCACAATGTCTATTTTACGTCTTTTGGATTTACTCTTTGTTTGCATCCTCATCTGACGGATGGATTCGACTTGACACCTTTTCGTTTTGTCTGCAATTAATTTATTTCATTTTCACTTTACATCCTGTGCATGTTGTCCCATTCTGTTTGTCTTCTCTGGCCTGTGCCACCGCTCCCTCGTCCCCGTCCCTGCCCCTCTCTGCAGCATTGGGACCAGGGAAGGGGTAACTCAGAAGAACCTGAGCGGCTTATTGCCCATACGTGACTTCAGGCTGGACCCCAGTCTGCTCTACTCTCTGCCCCTTCTGGCCCTGAGCCCAAACCTGCTCATCGTCTGGGTGTTCCTCAGCATAGCCTACCTGCTGGCCAAACTCCGCTGCAGCTGAGCCTGAGACCCCCTTTTTCCATTTTTCTTTCTTTCTATCCCTCGCTCCGGCTATCTCAGCACTTCCTTTCTCTGTTTTTCTCTTTCTTCCTCCTCTGGGTGAGGAGCTGTGTGCAGACAATGCTGAATTCTTTCTGGTTGATTCAGCTCTTCTCTCTAACAGCCAGTCTAAAGGTCTTTGTGTTCATTTCTGCCTTACCCCTTTCTCTCTCTTTTTCTCTCTTCTTTGTTTGTACAATAATTTGTGACATATTACAAATATTCTGATTATTTTAGAGGGTACATTTGAAAATAGATATTCATATATATTTAAGACATTGATTTATTTATTCAATACTAAATATTCTTATAATATTCAACTGTTTTATTTGTGTTATTATAACAAATTATTTTTAGGCACATGCATATAGTGTGCTAGTGGTCGATTCAATATGTATATAATAGAGTGCATTAGTACCCGCATACTTTTTTAGCGGCGCTTGTTCTGGAAGTATTTTTCCCACTCTTTTTCCTTTTTTTTTCTTTTTTTCATAGGGACTTTAATAAAGTGTTTGTTAAAATATTATAAGCCATGTACCAAGCCAAGCAGCTACAAAATGAATCACAACATCATAAACTTAACATTTATAAAAGTTAACAGCTTTAGTGAGGGAAAGAACTACAATCCCTTGAAGCATTGCAAATTGCAAACACATTTAAGAAACATTTAAGTATTCAAATCTTAGATGTTTACTAATATCCTTTATTATCTATTAAAACCTGTGATAATATTTAAAATAACCCCCACATTTTAACTTGTGACAATGATATTGAATAATTTTTGCTTTTTATTCCATTGTTGTTTTTAAAAAATCTTACAGATTTTTTTTTAATGTGAAGTTCAAATACAAATATTTATTTTATATTTTCTTTGTAAATTATGTAACCTTTTGTAAAAAAAAGAAAAAAAAAGTTCCCTGCATTTTCATGTCACTACCGAAGCAGTGTTTGTTTTAGTCCAACTCTACATTTATGATCAAAAAATATCTCTGTGTCACTCTCTCATGGCTATATGGTGAGTAGATAGGCCCCATCATTTTGAGGTAGATGTGTTTAAAAGTATGAAAATCTGTGTGTTACTTTTAAAGAATATTAGTACAATTTTTCTATAATTAAACACTTTTTTGGGAGTTATTCCATAACATTTAGTTATGTTGTTCAGAACTCTTCTTCTTTGAGGTTCAAAAGTATCTAAAATTGTCAGTACCGAAAGTCATGACTGAAACAGTTGGTGTAGTTTCAGTAGTGACATCTTTGTTTTTTTTTATCCCATAAAATTGTCACTACAGTAACTTGTCATCATTGTTTGACAAAAGGGAGTTCGTGATCCTTTTTTTGGTGGAAATAAACAACATTTGATGATTTAAGCAAAATCTTAATAGGTCAATATAACCCTTTTTATTAAATTATATATTACTGTGTTTCGGTAGTGACAAATTCGGGGAAAGGACAAATATTTCAAAACTTTCTGAAAATACAATATGAGAATGAACTGCACAACTTCTAGAAATGTGTACCTTGGATATTACACAATTTGCATACTTAAATTTGTGAAAAAAAAGTTTTCAACTCTGAACCAATTCTGTAGAATGTGAGAGAGAGAAACATAATTTAAGTTTATTGGTAAATACGCATATATATATATAAAACATAGTGAGTCAGACTCAAATACATTATTTACAGTGCTTTATGGGATTGGACGTTCTCTACAAACCCTTTTGACACTATTTGTTCACCACCAATCTTTGATTTGTAGAATTTTCTGTACAAAATCATGGGTAATATAGTTTTACAGCTGTTTTTTTTTTTAAATAATGTGGAAAAAAAAAAGTGCATACAGTTTGATCTCAAAACTCACAGTCCTTCTGTCTTTAAAAGGTCATTGTTAAAAACGAATTTCCCTATGGAGAAAATGAATAGGTTTTTACTTCCGGAACCCGACTGTTGCACTCTATAATGAGATATTGTTATTCTTTATTGTAACAATATCATGGAATTTTCCAGTGATTTTTGTGGTCGATTTTGTTGCGTCTTCCATGTGTTTCTATCAAAATGCAAAGCTAAGGCCTGGCCAAAGCTAATTTCAACTATCATCGCACATGCTTTAAAAATTGATTGCACTTTAGGGTGTTAAAGGAGTAGTTCACTTCCAGAGCAAAAATTTACAGATAATGTACTCAGCCCCTTGTCATCCAAGATGTTCATGTCTTTCTTTCTTCAATCATAAAGAAATTATGTTTTTTGAGGAAAACAATTCAGAATTTCTCTCCATATAATGGACTTCTATGGTGCCCCCGAGTTTGAACTTCCAAAATGCAGTTTAAATGCAGCTTCAAAGGGCTCTAAACAATCCCAGCCAAGGAAGAAGGGTCTTATCTAGCGAAACAATTGGTTATTTTCTAAAAATATTGACAATTTATACTTTTTAACCTCAAACGCTTGTCTTGTCTAGCTCTGTTTGAATTCTATGTATTCCGGTTCATGTGGAAAAACTCCCATCTCATTTTCTCCCTTCAACTCCAAAATCGTCCTAAATCTCTGCAGAAGTACCGACCCAGTGTTTACAAAGTGAACATGCAGCGGCCAAGGTCAAACGGCCTTTACAAAAAAAGGTAAAACAGTGATGTAGGACGATTTCGAAGTTAGAGGAGAAAATAAGATGGGAGTTTTTCGACATACCCTAACTGTCTTGAACCGGAATATACAGTTCACACATTTTTTTTGTTTTGTATTTGTTTTTTTAGAAAATAACCAATCGTTACACTAGATAAGACCCTTCGTCCTTGGCTGGGATCATTTAGAGCCATTTGAAGCTGCATTTAAACTGCATTTTGGAAAACTCGTGGGCACTATAGAAGTTCATTATATGGAGACAAATCCTGAAATATTTTCCTCAAAAAGCATTATTTCTTTACGACTAAAGAAAGAAAGACGTGAACATCTTGGATGACAAGGGGGTGAGTACATTATCTGTAAATTGTTCTGGAAGTGAGCTATTCCTTTAAGTGTGGCTATGTCTTCCCATGTTTGGCTGGAAGAACACATGTTGCTCTTTTACCAAGATTGGTCTGCATTAACCTGTTTGCAGCCTTTCCAATGACACAGTTCAGTTTGGCCAAATAAGATTGTATTTTCAGTCAGGGAAATCTAAATATGCACTTGAGAATTACTTTTCATTGAGATTTTGTTTAATGTCTATAAAGATGTTTTCACTGTCAGCTGACAGGAGGTACATGGCAATAGGTTTAATCTTCTAGATCCAGCACAAGATCCGTTGACCACGTCTGAGGCATGCAACCGATTACAAGATCATTTCAGCTTGTCTCTCAATTTGTAAAAACAACCTTATTTACATTAATGCACTAAATAACAGTGAGTATATAGTGTAAGACACATTTGAAAAAGTAACCTTGTACAGCTTCCATTGCAAGTGCATTACTGTAAATTTGTTTCGTTAACTGTACTAGTTGGCGTTGGTTGGATTTTTGCTTGTGTTGAATCTGGAACAGTCTTTTAAGATGTATCTGTTTAGATGACAAGAGCATCCACATTGCTTTAAGTAAAGGCACTTATGCAGTAATGATGAATAGAATGTATGTTCTCTTACCAAAACAAATCACTTTGTTTCCTAATCATGGCATACAGGCTGCAAATCATCAGAATTCTTCCCATCTTTATATGTAAATATATATTTTATATGTAAATGTTTACCATAATGATTGAAAATGAGATAACTTTACAGGAGTCTGTTTAATTGTGCTTCCCTTTGTGCCAAATTAGAAATGGCCTCTCTGTGCTTTGTAAAATTTGTCTGGCCACATGCCACGGCCAGTACATCTGCTGTTTACAAGTTAGCACTGCTTGAGCTTACATGCTGTAAAGAGCCCATTACAAGAACTTTATATATGAAAAACAACCTTCACCAGGCTACAGAAAAGTGTGCATTTCATCTGACCCACTAAAGAAATTGACTCTCCCAAAATATCTCCATTTGAGATGCCGAAGGGGTTCGTTTATAATGATTTTGCGGCTCTGTGAGTCTATTTTTGCTTAGTTTGCTTAAAAAGATCAGAGATAACTTTCAGTTTGTTTGTTTTTTTTTGTTTGTTTTAAATCATGTTGGATAATGTTTCAAGCTGTTTTCTGAGTATGATTATGTCTTATACAGTAAGTTGGAGAAGGATTTTGGTGAATGACTTTGTAGTCTTATAGATTAGACAGTGACAATCTAAGATACTGCCGAAGGCTGAATGTTATTGGTAGGTTTTAACAAATACATTTTAAGAGTTTGTTTGATCAGTTTGGTTTTAGGTAGGGCTGCATGATTATGATAAAAATTTCAATTGTGATTATTTACCATGATATTGTAATCTCAGTTGATAAAATGTATATTTAAAACTAGGGCTGTCAGTTTAACGTGTTAACTTAATACATTAGTTATGAAAAAATAATGCGGTTAAAATATTTTAACGCAGTTAACGCATTGGCCCCGCCCCCAGAACTGTACATCATCTTACATTTCATACAGTTGACTGATGACAAATATGATGCAGGGTAAGAATTCCATAAATGCAGTTATGCTCCTAAAATTCAAGATATTGGAGTAAAAATGTCCCTGTATGAGTTTTTGCCTCATATTTATATCATATGATAAGGGATATCACATGAGCAGCAAGTTTTGCCACGAATATCTTGAATTTGATGTGATTTTATACAACAGTTCAGTAAAAAATGAAGTCAATGTTGTTATATTTTAACTGTTTTGCTCAATTTTGCAGAGAAAATGTTATCTTAAATGTCACCGCAGAACTGATATGCCTCTTTGAGCAACACATTGTTTAGTTTCTGAATGAATCTGCATTTTGAACGAATCCAGTTAGTCAATAGCCTATTCATAAACTGAGCCATTGACTTTAGTTCAAACTGCTGATTCATTCAGGAATAATCAAATTAATTATAAAGACATTTACTGCCAACTGCTGGCAGTTTTAGTTGTTTATTAAGAGTATCATTTCATTAAAAAAAATGAAAAAGAAAACTGTTAACCAATCTGTTTCTTTCAGTGTATAAACAAAAAATACTGAGATGTTTAAATTTTATGTTGAATCAGATAAAAATATGCTCTCTAAAGCTACTATTTGTAATGTGTATTTGATACTTTCTCATTTAACACAATAATGGCTTTAAATAATTTGTGGGTATAACTTTCAGTGTATAAACAAAAAATACAGAGATGTTTCTCAAATAATCTTCTTTTATGTTCTGTAGTTTATGTTAGGCCTTTGTAGCCTAAATGTTTGTGTAATAAATTTTATGTTGAATCAGATAAAATATTTCTCTCTAAAGCTACTATTTGTAATGTGTATTTGATACTTTCTCATTTAACACAATAATGGCTTTAAATAATTTGTGGGTAATTACACAGCCAAATTTAATTTGCGATTTAGTTAGATTTGAAACATATTAATTAGATTTAAAAATGTAATTGACTGACAGCCCTAATTAAAACATATGCAGGTTATTACAAAAAAAGTGTGACTGATTTGCACAATGTACATTATTATGATTTGGTTACAATTTTCAACCAGAAAAACACAAACATTCTAAATAGAATGTTGTACCTCATGCTGTTTATGATTAATCATGGCTGACAAAATCATAATCAAAAGTTTTTGTATTAATTTTGCAGCCATAGTTTTAGCGATAAGTTCTAGGTTTGATTTGATGGACTACGTCGGTGAATGTATCTTGGATTAGGGAATAGTTTTGTGGACTGGTAAGGTTAGCTTAGGTTAATGAGTGGGCTCAAAGCCAATTCCTTTGTTTGTTTGTTTTTACTTTCATGCTCAGAGAATCCTATTTTGGAAAGGTAATATACAATATGCTGTTGTTTTTATGCTTCTTACAACATTTGTATATTTTAGACGTTATTTCAGTATTTTCAATCATCAATATATTTGAAAAATACAACTTTTTACTTAAATATCACAAATAGATTTCTTAGCTCTACCTCGTTTTACTATTACAGCATGTGAATTGAGCATCATGCTCATTTAGTTACAAACTAAAAGGTCTCTGGCAAAGAACCATTTTGATGGTGAAAGTAACTAGATTTTTTTGTTTACCATTAAGTGGTCAAATAATACAAAAATGAGAATTGTGGTACTTTATGCACCTTTGTATATTTCTTTTTTAGTGGAATTTTAAAGAAGATATTTAGCAAGCTACTCTTTTCCATGCATTTTTTTGGAACATCAGTCATTTGGGTTTGGAATGACATGAGAAGGACAGATTGCACTGTTGTTTCATTTCTAATTGGTCAGTTTGGTAGACAAAATCTACACCTGGCATAAATTGTAATAAAACACAGTTGTCTCACCAAATACAGTTCCGTACAGGTCAAAAGTTTACATACACCTTGCAGAATCTGCAAAATGTTAATTATTTTACCAAAATAAGAGAGACCATACAAAACGCATGTTATTTTTTATTTAGTACTTAACCCTCTGGGCCTCCTCATTAAGGGGTCACACTTGGCTCCCTCGCGGTCAAAAGTGACCGAAGCCTTAAAAAGTAACTTTTTTTTTTCTTCAGGAAAATCAATTAAATATATTTTTGTTCAATAATATTTTGTAATTATTATTTAGAATTTTGAGCATTTTTTATGAATCTATGCAATATTTATACAGTTTTAATGAGCAATTTTTTCCCAGTAGAATTATATTTTATATTATATTTTTTAATTAATTATGTATTTATTATTTTTCAATAAATACAACATTTCACATTAAAATAGAGTAAAAGCATTTAAAATCCATTTTTTTAAAGTGAAAATTGCACCATCTAGTGGCATAAAAAATAAAAACTTGTGTAATGCCATGTAAACTCCTGTATCTCCCTATATACATATATACAGGGGCTTTGGGATTCCTATTGTTTTTTTTCTTTTTACTGTTTTTTCATTTTATTAGGCTTTGCATTTAGAAATATATTCAGACATTCTAAAAGATAAATTTTGGCAAGGTTTAGATATTTTTTTTGATTGGATAAATATCAGGTTTTGCATTTTTCTGCTTATTTCTGTGTGTCTGTGTGTGTGTCTGTGTGTGTGTGCGCGCGCGTGTGTGTGCGTGTGTGTGTCAGTTCTGTACTTTTGTTATTTTAGAGTGTCAGTCCTTGCTTGCTGAACACTTCTTTTCAGCACAGTTGCTCATTTGTAGCTTGTATTACCAAAAGATTATCTGAATTATCACATTTTTTCGTATTTCCCATTCATTTCCTATGTCGGTCATTTTTGACCGCGAAGGAGCCAAGTGTGACTATTTTTTTTTTGACCCTTTAACATATCCGAATCATGTCACTTATTTTTTTTTGTACTCACATAGCTAATGCAACAAAAGTCACCAAGTGTCATCTCATTCTGATGAAGCTACGATTTTTAAAAATTCAAAACATAAAATTTTTCGGTCAAAAATGACCGAAGAGGCCCAGAGGGTTAACTGCATAAGTTATTTTACGTATAAGTAGATATAATGTAGTCCACAAGAGAAAATAATAGTTGAATTTATAAAAATGACCCTGTTCAAAAGTTTACATACACTTGATTCTTAACACTGGGTTGTTACCTGAATGATCAACAGCTGTTTTTGTTTTGTTTTTGTTTTTTGTTTTTTTGTTTAGTGATGGTTGTTCATGAGTAGTCCCTTGTTTGTTCTAAACAGTTTAACTGCCTGCTGTTTCTCAGAAAAATCCTCCAGGTCTGACAAATTCTTTGTTTTTGTTTTTCAGCATTTTTGTGTATTTGAACCCTTTCCAACAATGACTGTATGATTTTGAAATCAATCTTTTCACAATGAGGACAACTGAGGGACTCAATCAACTATTACAGGAGGTTTAAACACAATGTATTAAGGAGAAGGAAACAATGCATTAATGGGTGAACACTTTTGGAATTTGAAGATCAGCTTAAATTTAACTTATTTTGTCTTCTCGGAAACATATAAGTAGCTTCTGATGGGCAATACTAAATGAAAGAAAATGATATTTAGACAATAAGAAAAATGTAAACATTCACATTCATTCTGTTCAAAAGTTTACACCCCTGGCTCTTAATGCATCTTTTTTCCTCCTGGAGTGAGAATTTGAATCCTCTGTAATAGTTCCATATGAGTCCCTCAGTTGTCCTCAGTGTGAAAAGATGGATCTCAAAATCATACAGTCATTGTTGGAAAAGGTTAAATGCATAACAATGCTGAAAACCCAAAGAATTTGTGGGTCCTAAAGGATTTTTCTGAAGAATAGTAGGCAGTTTAGCTGTTCAGGAAAAACAAGGGACTCATAAACAACTATCACCAAACAAAAAAAAAACAAAAAAACAAAACAAAAAAAAAAAAAACACAGCTGTGGATTATTCAGGTAACACCACAGTATTAAAAATCAGGTGTGTGTAAACTTTCGAACAGGGTCATTTTTATATTTTTTATAAATTAATAGACATTAAATAAACTATTATTCTCTCTTGTGGACTTTATGTAAACTTCTTTTATGTGAAATATCTTATTCAGGTCAGTACTAAATAAAAAAAATAACATGCATTTTGTATGATCCCTCTTATTTTGGTCAAATAATTAACATTTTGACCTCAACTGTAAGTTTAACTGAATTGCTTTATTGTTGTTATTTGAATACTACTAAGACATTTATGTATAAGCACATTTTTGAAAGTATATCTTTTATATGTAATTAAAAAAAGGTAAAGTGAGGTTGTAAAACAGAATTTTTGGAATCCCAATAAGAGGACGTGCAATAGTTGACCTGATCAAATGTAATTATTTACCATAGATAATTGTTTACCATACCCTAATAATCAAGCAATGTAGCCTGTTGATCTTAAAGTTTTATTTTTATTTCTGTCCAATTTAGTTGCCTGTGTTCTACCATTTTAGTGACTTTACTGAACTTTTAGTGACCCACTTTTCTTATGCTCAGAGTAGGGTTGCCACCCGTCCCTTAAAATACGGAATCGTCCCGTATTTGAGAATGAAATTGCGCGTCCCGTTTTGAATCAATACGGGACGGGTTTTGTCCCGTATTTTTTATACTTTTTTTTTAAAGCAGCGTCTCATGCAAATAATCACTGCGGTAAAGCCAGCCGCGGTTCAGAAAAACACGGTCAAGCCAGCCGCGATTGATTTTAAGTGTGCGCGCATATTACAGTGATTACGGTAGTTTCAGGAACAACACAGGAGGAGCGTCTCGCTGCAGCCTGCGGTGGACATCCAACCCCGCCCACATCCAAGTGTGACGCCAGACGCCACGCCCACGTTCAAACACGTCACACTTCCAACATATTAAATAGTATTAACACATATTAAAATAGTGATAATATGATTAGCAATGTTCACATTTGTGGACATATCTTTAGAGAATTAGATGAAAATGAAAATATGCTAAGTGTTACTTTTACAATAACAAAACTTAATTGTCCGTCTAAATCTGATCTTGTCTAAGCTTTGTCAAAATCGATTATAATAAACGTGAATTTATGTCATTACACAAACAAATAGGGTAGGGTTTAAATGTTTTATTACCAATTACCATTTTCCTAACTTTAATCAACCAAAGCAAGCGTTTTACCGGCAGTTCGAATGTAATTAGTTCCATATGAAAGGTGACCTAGGTTTAATTTGTATTATTTAATACAAACTGTTTTGTTTACATCCCCGATACAACATACTTCTGCCATTCTTGCACATGCGTACAACATCGGGATTCTCTTTTTTTTTTTTTATTAAAGAATAATTGGACATTACAAAAATATTGAAATAGAAATCCAGATACACAAAATACAAGCTTAATCTGTATACAGTAATACAATATGTAATAAGAGGGGGGGGAAATAAATAAATAAATAAACTAATACCATAGAGAGAAAAAAATAAAGAAATAAACGTATAAATAAAAAGTAAATAAATAAACAAAAACTAAATTAAAACCTAGAAACAACTAAACAATAGTTCAAATTTTCTTCCTTTTCCCTTTCATATACAAAAATTATATTGTGGGAGCATAACCAGAAAAAAAGTTCTCCATGAAATGTAACAACAAATGTATTCATTTGTTTTAAAGACTTTTTAAAAACTTCTATTTCTGATAAAAATAAATTACATTTTGGTATGCATTTAGCAAATTTCTGTTTATGAATATAATATTTGCCTTGCAAAATGTAAAAGTTAACAATGTACTCAATCATTTTACTTTTATGAGAATAAGTACAGATAACATCTTTTAAAGAAAGCATATAATTAACATTTCTTTGCAGAAATAGAAAGGCGCTAACATCAGACCAAAAACTAAGAGACAATTCACAATTATAAAACAAATGACACAAGTCTTCCTCATGTGTGTTACAGAAACTGCAGGTATTATCAATGTCCATGAATTTAGAAAGAGCTACTTTACATGGATAAATTTCGTGAAGTATTTTGAAATGCACTGCTTTAAGGCTACCGATGGGGAGGGGAGTCACACGATGACGCATTGACGTGGGCGTGGTGTCTGACGTCACACATGGATGTGGGCGGGGTTGGATGTCCACCGCAGGCTGCAGCGAGCCCTACTTGGAACACAGAGAGAACGCGCTTGCAGAGCGCTTTTCATTTAGACGCCCAGGACTGAGAGATAATACTACAAAATGCTCGTGAATTTTTACTTATTTATTTGCATTTCTGCTTTAATATCCATTTTATTTATTGGTGTACTTGACGGTTCTTTTCTGAGAAATGGGACATTATTAGACTTTAGAGTCTAATAAGTAGAAAAAAAACAAAACAATGATCAGTTCTTATTCAGGACGGCCCATATTATATGCAAAACTCATATGAAACCTTTTTACTGCAGCATTTTTGAGATATGGGACATTATTACATTTTAACGGGGTATATAGACCCCATTTCTAAAAAGTAGAAAAAAAACAATGACCAGTTCTTATTCAGGACGTCCCATATTATATGCACAACTCATATGAAACCTTTTTACTGCAGCATTTTTGAGATATGGGACATGATTACATTTTAACGGGGTATATAGACCCCATTTCTAAAAAGTAGAAAAAAACAATGATCAGTTCTTATTCAGGACGTCCCATATTATATGCACAACTCATATGAAACCTTTTTACTGCAGCATTTTTGAGATGACCCCAACAGCACCCCCCCCCCACCACCCCGAATGCGTCCCTTATTTTTGGGTATTAAAAGTGGTAACCCTAGCTCAGAGGGATGTTGCATCAGCATTTTCAACTTGTTAACTGTATTGTGATGTGGTTTGTTTATTCTGCTTTTTAATTTGAATGATGAGCTTTTACCACCCTCATTCTCTGTTTACCCATAGTACTCATGCTCATAACACTGCTGAGATGTCTGCTGCCATCTTTTGTGGCTGTGCTAATTTTACTCGTGATTTTTCTAAACATGGCTTCATGTTCTGTTTGTTTTCTACTTGTTTTCACACACTCAATCCCGCCCCTTTCCCCCCTGCCAGTGAGGGCTGCCGCCGTGAGAATACCACGAAGAACGTTGGATGTCGCAAGTATGCCTTTAACTGTCTACAGCTGAAAGCCTTTCCTAAACATTACAGACCTCCCGATGGCACTTTCGGAAAAGTGGAAACTTGACGAGACGACTCATGTTTAGCGATAAATACAGTAAGATCATGAATTGTGATGTTACACAAATCCTGCACATTAGAAATTCGAGCCTTTTCCAAGCTAAGCTACAATAAATCCGCTCAACGCATAGGCTATTTCAATTTGCACAGATTATTAGTATTATTAGCTAATGACTGCATATCTAATCAGTTCTCTTTTATAAGCCTAATATCACCATCCATATTCACACACATAATGCTGTGTTTTATCTTCAAGGCCCTCTGTAGTGCATAGTGGAGGGTTTAGGAAGTTTATGCTGTATTTCATGCCATAGTCTTGACTATCAGTAGCAAACTGTAGTGTGTTTAGTTTACGCAAGGCCTACTGCAGCATTACAGTAATCAGTGTCATGGCTTAGAGTTGTCACATAACTCTTCTTGCCTTGTTTATTCCTCCTGTGTGGTGTTTGTACATTAAGTCTCCACTATTTTCAAGTGTCATTTCCCATCCTCCCATACACCAGCAGAGGAACTGTAGGGAAATAAACCAGGCCTTATTTAGGTTAGCTTTGTGTGTTTTATTCATCTTTTTTAAACCTCATACATTCAGACTGATCATGCATGGTCCATCCTATCAGTTGCACAATGCCCTCTTCAAGTCAAAAGAATGAACTTCTGGCACGTTTCTTCTATGGACCAGCGTAGAAAATATTAAAGGTAACGTGAGATCAGTGATGGCAGCAACAACTAGATGATGCTGTCATGTTGTCCTGTACTTGCTTTAACAAAAGGTACATTCATAAATACAATGTCGATACATTGAGAGAGTACACTCGTGAAATGTGAATCTGTTACAGTTCGTTAGAAGTTGTTTTGTTGTGCATATCACTGTTGTCATTTCTCGTTTTTGACACTGATGTTGTTTCAATTATGTATGTTTATACAATGTTATTTAAGAGAGATATGCTCACAGATTTTTGGATTGATCTTGATTTGTATTTATTTCTTTTTATGGTAATAACCTTGTATCTTTTATGATGCCCTCTTATATATATTATGTCTGTCTAGAACAGAGTTCTGCTGTATTAAAATGCTGTCATCAATATCTGATGCCATTAAAGAGAGACTATAAAACCAGTGACCTCTATCGTGTCCTTTTTCTGTTTTTGTCTCTGTGCATGTTCTATATCTAAAACATGGTTGTCTACTAATAATAATACTAATAATGCAGTATTTTTTTAAATACAATGTGTATGTTTGAATGCATGGTTACTTTTGAATGGCCATCAGTAGAGAAAAATGCTTCAATTAGCGTGTTCTGTATCTACTACTAACAATAGTATTAATTTGGAATACTGGCCATCATTAGGGAAACCTGGTTTTTGGCACCACTGGTGTAATTTTAGCTTCTGCCAGCAAGAGGTGGACACGCTAACACAAAATCCCTGATCCCATGATGACTGCTCACAACAAAAAATGGTATCTCATCGTTGCTTCCCTGATGAGCTATTGCTGCCCTCTTGTGTTCTGTAGATGCCATATCAGACAGAGATGCAACCATTTTATGAAACCGTTGACTTCTTTTTCCAAAGAAAGTATTTGAGTATAGAATCTGAAGCATCATTGAATAGCATTAGAAAAAAAATAGATGGTTATGGAAGTAATAAACTTAAATTCATTCAAATGTCACTTCTGTTACCTGATAAATTGTTTCAAGAGCAGATAAAGTGGCATTATCAATATGCTGATGGAAAAAAGGTCACAATTTATACAAGTTTCCTGTGGTAATATGTTAGAGAGACTTACTGTATAATAAAAAAGTAAAATAAATTCCTTCTGTGATATAAAACAGCATACATTGCCATAAATTGACTTGGCTTAGCAATAATTTTCTGCAGAAAAGAAGTAAGAAGGCTTTGCTTTTGGAAACTGACAGAAGCAGAGAAAAAGCTGTTGGGCTATACTAAAGAGAGACAATTAAAGATTTTTCCTCATGATGAAAAGCTGAAAAACTTGACTTCAGGTAGATATGAATGTCAAGTATTCTAAAGGTGGCACCAATAGCCAGTTTTCTGCATTTTAGACAGCTCTGAAATATGTGACCCTGGACCACAAAACCAGTCTTAAGTCGCTGGGGTATATTTGTAGCAATAGCCAAAAATACATTGCATGGGTCAAAATTTTTGATTTTTCTTTTATGCCAAAAATCATTAAGAAATTAAGTAAAGATCATGTTCCATGAAGATTTTTTGTAAAATTCCTACTGTAAACATATCAAAATGTAATTTTTGATTAGTAATATGCATTGTTAAGAACCTAATTTGGACAACTTTAAAGGTGATTTTCTCAGTCTTTTTGATTTTTTTGCATCCTCAGATTTCTGATTTCAAATAGATGTATCTCAGCCAAATATTGTCCTATCCTAACAAACCATACATCAATAGAAAGCTTATTAATTGAGCTTTCAAATGATGTATAAATCTCAGTTTTGTCAAATTTAACCTTATGACTGGTTTTGTGGTCCAGGGTCAAAATATATGATTTAAAAAATGTACACATCTAAAGGTTTTATCAAATTTTTAATTAAACTGAATCAAATTAACTTTCAATCGAAAATGGAACCTTAGAGGATATTTTTTTATTATTTAAAATGCATTTAAGATAATAACAGCACATTCAAGGTATATGAGACAGAATATATACATAAATAACCCGTGGGGGAAAAAAGTTATTGTACAAGAGAATGTACATTTTATGAAGTATTTATTGAGATAATAAACCTTTGATTTAAATCAATAAAAAAAAATGAATACTCCATTACATACAAAAGGGTGCGATTATATATTTATATAGAAATCCTGAATTAAGATCGCATCCTTCAGCAAACATTTATCACAGATTTCTTTAGTCCATTGTATGACTTCAACTGATTGTTGATCTTTAATCGTTATTTGATTCTTGGAGTGTCTTGCATTTGGACAGATTTTTTATTTGTTGTTAATGTGTTTATTATTTATTTAATTCAATCTTGGTGATGCTTTATAGTGTTTGATAAGTGTTTTATAGAAGTTGTGAGGGGTTGCGAAATATTAATATTTAAATATATTTTACCCACATTTATTTGTTGTTAGTTTTAGCATTTAATGTCCTGTAATGTAGCTTTTTTTAATTATGATTATTCTAGTGATACACTAAGGAGAGGTTGTTTGAAACTTTACCACAATCTATCTTTAAAATTAATTGCAAGGACTCGTCAACCTGAGTCATGTGAT
The DNA here is from genome assembly GCF_049309525.1 of Garra rufa. Lineage (NCBI taxonomy): Eukaryota > Metazoa > Chordata > Actinopteri > Cypriniformes > Cyprinidae > Garra > Garra rufa. Next base: position 703,330 of record NW_027394280.1, on the reverse strand, counting down.
CATAAATGGTAAAAATACGTCACAAAATATGCAGCATTGTTGCTGTAACATAACAGTTTAATATATATTTTTTTAATGCATCATTCAAGAGTTTATTTTTATAAGAAATCTTTACTATATAGAGGCCTTATGAACCCATCAGTGAACCTTGTTCACTATTCATTGCAAACAGATGTAAGGAACATAAGTCAATCTATTCCACATGCATAATTGTATTATTAATTTATTATTATTTTAATGTATTATCTTAATTATGAGCATGCTGGTTTCTAGTGCAAACAGTTTCACCGTTTACTGCACCTTATTATTCTCATTATTTCCCTATAGCGGATAATGAACCCAGAAGTCTTACCCATAGGCTTAAAGAAAAGGTGGATAGAACTTAAAATGCTTTACCTGGTCCGACCAATTAGCACAGCCAAAACATGACAATAATTGACCATTTTCAACAGCAATAATCAGCAAAATATGCAAGTTCGTTCGGTTCAGTGGCATTGTTTACATTCAGTGCCGCCAATATGGCCGATTGATGACGTGTCCTGAAAATGCTCTATTAGTAGTAATTCAAACCAAATGCTGTTCACAAAATAAATAAATACATAAATATAAAGTACTTTTGGTATTTGCAATATTTACAGTAACCAATTGCTTTTCAATTTGTTTCATCCCACTCTTTATCGTTTAAAGAGCTTAAATGTGCAAAAATTTGTGATGGTCTGTGAATCACATTGCTAGCTTGTTCAAGCAATAGCGCCACCGTGTGGAGAAAGGGCTGTGGCGCTATGCACTGCTATACTGTTCCATAAACTCTAGTATTTGTCTTTATGGATTCATAGGCTACCAAAGTAACAAAACACCTACCTCACTTAGAAACAGCTAGCTTCTGCTCTTTAATTGTTTGTTTTTAATAATTTGACAGTTTAATTTTGAATTAGAATTTTAAAATTTGAAGTCTTCACTTCATCTAAACCCAAAAAATTAAAAATCACGCTCATTGCCGCCACACGAGCGCGCGGTGCTAGGGTGCGCGCGCACCTGACACCTGTCACACTGTGACGAGTTTCTGGCTCTTGTGAGGCACGGGAGCAGAGCGGATCTTCACGAGCGCCGGGAAACACTCACACACATCACCGAAGCTGGATCAAGCCGTCCGAAACCCTCCAAACTTCCACTGGGCCGGGCCAGCAGGCCAGCAACCCCCGATCTGGACCGATGTGCTGGCCGAGATGTCTCGACACATTTATATTAGGAATAAGATCGGCGAGGGAATCCAAGCGCCTATATTTCAGGTGACCATGTAAAGATTTAATATAAGACATAATTTTTAGTTTATTAATGTTGCTGGATAACTTTACATAACTAAACAGAGTCATTGTGGTATTTAATATGAATAGAATCGTTTTAGTCGATATTGGCTAGTGCGTGTGAGGATTCTCAGTAAAACTGTTTTGAAGGATGTTCAACTGAAGTACACTTTGTTTTCAGTGGGTTCTGCAGTTTTGTTGTTTGGATGGGGGTGTCAAGGGCACTTATGTATTGAATTAAAACGCAGAGACTTTTACTACAATCGAATCACATGAAATATTTGAAGCAAAAACAACTAGTTTGACAGCATTATTATTCGAGTAGATAGAGAATTCTTTTGTTTTGACACTAACAGTGAAGAAAACTCACCTGACTACATAAAGAACAAGCCTAATGCGGTGAAATGAGCACAGTGACCCACTTTTGGTGGCCCTATTAAACAAACTTTAAAAAGAACAAGCTCTCTGTCTATCCTCAACACTACTATAGAGCTCTAGAGACCCCTAGAAATAGAATCAAATCAGACCTAGCTAATTAATGTGTCCCGTAGTGACTTTTTTTTTTTTTTTTTTTTGTCAAGCCACCCCCATCTCTCTATTTCTCTCATTCTCTCTCACTCTACTTCTCTTTCTTGCTTTCAAACTTCCTGTGTTTGCACAGCTGCATTTTTATGTTTGTACAGTGTTAATATTTTTAGGTAACCTCAAGCTGAATGACCACTCTATACTTTTTCCACCTCTACTGTTATATCAGTCCATTAATAAATTGCACCGATAATTTACATTGATGCAATTGGCTGTCATTATCGAATGAACTTCCCTCATTAATGGTCACTAATGCACTGTGCACGGCACAGTTTTATCTGCTGGCGCCCTCCCTCCCATCACCCACATTTGGATAACTTCCATGTTTCTACACAATGTACAATCTAGTCATATTACCTATTTCTGTTTATTTTCTATGCAATATTCAGTATATATTCCCAACTAAAATTATGTATTGTAAGTGTTTTATAACCTTGGTAGGATTTCAGCAGGCAAATTTAATAATATTTGGCTAGTAAATTCAATACTGATCCTGCTATCTATTAATATCAAATATAAAAAATATGATTCTATTACCACTAATGCTAATTTTAGATTCTCATAAGTAAATGGTTGAGAAAACTTCAACCAAATCTGAAGCAGTTCATTCATGATTTCACCATTGCTCCCTCTACAGGTGAACAGGGGGACATATTCAAGGCGTAGTCGACTCAAGAGGTCTGATGGCAGCACCACCTCCACCAGTTTTATCCTGAGACAGGTAAAGAAATGGCCCATTTTTGAAAGTGATCAAACCTGGTTCTCATCTGGATCAATTAAAAGTTGACTGACCCCTTTTTGGGCTCAATTAAATTATTGACTTAAGACCAGTCACTTAAGCATTAGGGTTAATAATTAGAAATATTTAAAGGTCACTAATGATAACTAATGGGTCCTTAGTGTAAAATGTTTGCATAATTTCTAAGTATAATCTGTTGTTATTCTAATTATTACACCCACATATATAATTCATTGTGTATGTTTATACTTATTATTCTTTATACATTTTTTCTATTTACAAAAAAAAAACGTATTAAATATTTGATTATTTTATTAATGTTATGTTAAAGTTTAGTAAGAAATGTAGAGAACACATGTTAATAAAAGTGTAAATTTATTTATTACATATATCATTTATTTAATGCATATATACTTATTATTTAGATATTTTTGTATTTACAATATATATATATATATATATATATATATATATATATATAATTTATTTATGTTATGTTAAAATTTGGTTAGATTTATAATTTAAAAAAAACATTGTTTTAACTGGGAAAAATAGATAGAACATAAAATGAATATTAAAAAAATAAACAAAATGTATTTTATTGTATATAATTTATATATAATTATATATATAGGTGATTTATTGTATATATTATAAGTATTATTGTTTAAATGTTTATTCTATTTATAAAAAAAATATTTTTAAAAAAGTATTTGTTATTAAAGTATTTGTTTTAATTTCTTAATGTTATGTTAAAATTTGGTAAGAAAAATAGAAAACACATTAATAAAAGTGGAAATGACATTTATATTATATTGAATTATAATCAATACAAATATTTATTTATTACATATAATATACATTTTAATTACTGCATATATATATATATATATATATATATATATATATATATATATATATATGAACATTGTAAATACATTTTTTTTTTCAAATATAAATCTAACCAAATTTTAACATAACAAAAAACAAAAATATACATATTTTTTATGTTATGTTAAATTTTGGTTAGATTTATATTTGAAAAAAAAAAAACATTGTTTTGACTGGGAAAAGAGATAGATTTAAATATAGTTAGAAAGTAAAATCTAAAATGAATTTTATTATATATATTTATAATTATTAAAATCTATTTACAAAGAACTTATTAAAATATTTGTTTTAATTTATTAATGTTATGTTAAAATGTGTAAAATTTTTAAAAAGTTTTAAAAATAGGGAACATGTTAATAAAAGTGGAAATAACACGTATATGATATTATATCATATTATAATCAATACAAATATTTATTTATTACATATAATATATAATTTATTTATTGCATATATATTTATACTTATTATTTAGATATTATGTATTTACATTTTTTTTATTCATGTTATGTTAAAATTTAGTTTATTAAAATTTAGTAAAATTAGATTTATATTTGTATTTTTAGTTTTTTTAGTAAAATATAAAATTAATTTTATTATATATTATTTATTATATAACTATATAAAATATATTTATTGTATATATTTATAATTATTAAAATCTATTTAACTTTGTTTGAATTTAATAACGTTATTTTAAAATTGGTCAAAATAGAGAGAATGTATATTAATAAAGGTTTAGATCAAATTTTAAATATATTATGTATAATCAATAAAAAATATTTATTTACTACATAGAAATAATTTATATATTGTATCTACTTTTATTCTTATTATTTAAGTATTTATGTATTTACAAAATGCTTGTTTTGATTTATTCATGTTTTTTTTTTATTTGATTAGATTTAAAAATATATGTTTGTATAAAAAAACATACCATGGTTCTGACTGGGGGGAAAAAATTAATCAGTGGAGAAAATGAAGAAAATAGCATCACTGCAAATAAAGGGGAAGATCCAGAAGGAAAAAAAACTGACTGTACTTTCAAATGAAATGACAGACGGAAAGAGAGAATGAAAGAGGCAGAGGGAGGCTCTCTCTCTCTCTCATCAGCGCTCACAGTCAAGGAGAACACACGTCAGCAGCAGCTCTGACTGGGAGGCTGCTCGGCCAATCAGCACGCAGCTGGTCAACTGTGTCATCAGCCTGAGATTGAGGAAGGGTTCTCTCTCTCTCTTTCTCTCTAACCCTCTCTCTCTCTCTCTCTGATGCGGGGAGCAGTGCCGTGCCGTGTGTGTGTGTGTGTGTGAGCGTGTTGCTGAGAGATGATGAAACGTCCGCGTCAGTGAGCCGTTGGGAAGCTTCTCCCTGCCTGAGGATGTGAGAGAATTGGAGGCTGAACGAGGGATCCACTCCATCCTGCAGGCCGAGCCGTCTGCACAGGCCTGCTTTCCCTCTTTCTCTCTCTCTCCATCCTCTCTTTCTCGTGAGGCTTCTCTCACCCTATTTTTCCTCTCTGTTCTTCCTCTGTGGAGCAAGGGGATCGTCATCCCCCCATCGATTCTTTTTTGTGGTGGTGGCTCCCTCCTTCTCTTCCTCCTCCTCCTCCTCCTCCTCCTCCCCCTCTCTCTCTCCATCTCCACCACCTCCTCCTCCTCTCTTTTTTTTCTCTATTCTTCAAGAGGACCTCTTTGGAATAGCAAACCTCCATGTATGACAATTTGTACCTGCATGGATTTGAAGACTCGGAGGCGGTGAGTTATTTTTCTCGCGATCGGAATTGGCTACGGCTATATATAGTGTTTTCCCACTGGCTGTGTGTGTGTGTGTGTGTGTATGTGTGTGTGTGTGTGTGTGTGTGTGTGTGCGCGCTCGTGTGTGTGTGTCGAACACTGGCTCAGCTGTACTGCACATACAGGGCCTGCGAGACTCAGTGTACCATGATTTTCTAAGATGCAGCCCACCGATCTCCGTGGGTGTACTATTGGGAGATGCTCATCAGAGGCTTGTATGTGTATGTGTCTTTCTGTATGTGTTGTTAATAGCACACATTCCCATTGAACATTCACTCCTATTCCATACGGCGCGTTTAAAGAATGCTACAGCAAAAAAAAAGCACGTCTCTCATTCATTTTTCACTTGGAGTTTTTACGTGCTTTGTAGGACCTACCTGATCTTTTTAAGGTTGAGTTTGTTTAGGGTGTTATCATGTAGGTAAAATTGTATAGCTTCATTTACTGTCTGGCTGTTAAAGGGGCAGAGCCGTTTCTTGCTGATGTGTAGAATGTAATGAGTCACATGGCTTAGGTGCCCCACTTGAATGCCTTAAAATGAAATCGAGCCAGAAGTCTGGAAAATCTATCAGGGATTGTGTGTGTATGTGTTAGAGGCCCTTAGAACCCACTGTAATTCTCATCAGATGTGTTTATTTCGATGTTCTGTATGTACAGAGACCATTTATTTAGGATACACATCATAATCCATAATCAGTATCCTTTGCTTTTGGGAATAAACATGTGGTATATCATGTTGTTTGTATAGTATACTTTTTAACTATACACTTTAAAAAATAAAGATTATTTATCGGCATCGATGGTTCTATGAAGAACCTTGAACATCAATGGAACCTTTCAAATGGAGAAAAAAATGTTTTAGTAGAATTTTAGAACTTTAGGGAACCTAAAATGGTTCTTCTATGGCATCACTGCAAAAACACCCCTTTGGAGCATTTATTTTTTAAAATGTAGGGCACAAAAATCTTTTAAAATATTATTCAACAAGAAATATTCAAGAAAAGTTATCTTAATGTTATTAATAAAAAGCAGAAGTTGTTTAACTACATAGTCTGTGTTCAAACACTGACAAAAATTGGTGTCAAAACATACATTTTTCAGTTAATTGCAAAGAAATGGCAAGTAACACATTGAGTTAAGTGTAAAATTTTGAAGTAGAAATACTGAAATAGTATTTTCTTGTAAATAGTATTCCAGTAATTTACTCTAGTAAACCTAGTAGTAAAAATACACTGTACGACTAGTTTTACATATTCTACATACTTCAAAATGGAA
>NW_027394280.1:663854-696243 GCF_049309525.1 Garra rufa | reverse complement strand
CAAAATCCACCCTGTTTTGGCTTGTAAAGGGTGCTTGATCCTGTGCAGATTTCTCTCCTGATTCAGACCACACCTCTTTTTCACTGGAGGAAATATTGTTATGGATTGTGAACTCGTATTTTAGTTAACGTCTTAACATTACTTGAATGTTACTTACTTAAGTGTCAAAACTTGATTACCTAAGTGTTAAAATGCTTAAGTATTTAGTATTCATTTTAACACTTAATTTTTACATTTAATTTTAAGTATGTTAAGTGGTGGAATCGTGTTAAAATAATTGCTTAACTTTAAATACATTAAGGATTAAAATGTAATAATTGTGTTAAAATTAAATAAAAAATATTAAGCATTCATTTTACCACTTCATTTATAGATGAAGTAGCTGAAGTAGTTTTTTTTTATTTTTAACAGTTGAAGTAGATTAAATTAAGTATTAAAATTAGGTGAAATTAAGAGTGAAAATTAACGCTTAAGTATTTATTATTTAAGTTAAGAATTATGGACATCGTAACGTTACTTACTTAAATGTTTCTTAAGCATTAATATGTACTTGTTACGCAAGTGTTAAAATGATTGCTTAAGTATTCAGTATTCATTTTAAAATCACACATGAAGTATTAAGTATTTATTTTTCCAATTAATTTTAAGCATATTAAGTGGTGGAATTGTGTTAAAATAATTACTTAACTTTAAGTATATTAAGGATTAAAATTAAGTATTAAAATTAAATTTAAAAAATCACACCTTAAATATTAAGCATTCATTTTAACACTTTATTTTTAGATTTAAAGTATATTAAGTATTCAATTTTAAAAGAAAGTGGTGAAATTTCATACTTCATTTTAAGTATATTAAATTAAATGGTGATATAGGTGTTAAAATGAATAATTATGCATTAAATGTAAATTTAAACAGTTGAAGTAGATTAAATTAAGTACTAGTGGTGGGCATAGATTCATTTTTTTAATCTAGATTAATCTCACTGTAATCTTGGAATTAATCTAGATTAAAATGGCTAATCAGAAGACTTTGAGAACAGGTTTCTCAAGCCAGGTGGCGCATTAGACCAGGGGCTCCTGTTTCCAAAAAGCATCAAAAACGGCAGTACGTTAACGCCGATAACGGTCCACCACTATTAAGTACTAAAATTAAATGAAATTAAGATTTAAAATGAATGCTTAAGTATTTATTATTTAAGTTATTATGAATTATGGACTCATATTTTTAGTAAAAAACGTCTTAACGTTACTTAAATGTTTCTTACCTAAGTGTTAAAATGTACTCGTTACGTAAGTGTTCAAATGAATGCTTAAGTATTCAGTATTCAATTTAACAATTTTTTTTTTTGTATTTAAGTTATGAATTATGGACTCGTATTTTTGTTACAAAATGTCTTAACGTTACTTTTTTTTTTTTTACTTAAGTGTTAAAATGTACTTGTTAGGCAATTTTTACATTTAATTAAGTAATTAAATAAAGTGTTAAAATTTCATTTAAAAAAATCACACAAGAAATTAAGTGGTAAAATAGGTGTTAAAATGAATAATTATGTATTCAATATTTATTTTAACAGTTGAAGTAGATAAAAATTAAGTATTACAATTAAGCAAAACGAAGAGTTCAAATTAATGCTTAATTATGTACTATTTAAGTTATGGATTACGGACTCGTATTTTAGTTAAAAACATCTTAATGATGGATCTGTTTCAGCTTTTGTCTTCTCAAGATGTTAACTGATGGACTGGAGTGGTGTGGTTTTACTTGTGGATTATTGTGATGGTTTTATCAGCGGTTTGGACTCTGATTCTGACGGCACCCATTCACTTCAGAGGATCCATTGGTGAGACAGTGATGGAGTGACACATTTCTACAAATCTGATGAAGAAACAAACTCATCCTAATCTTGGACAAAGATTACATTGAGCTTTGAATCGACTGAAAAAGCACAACTAGTTCACAAATGTGAAGCACTTTTCTTCTCCTCTCTATTCTTCTCTCTTAATTTTGATTGATGAACGTCTGTCAGTTTGTTTTCTTTCTCAAAGTTTCATCTCATTAATTCTGGACACATGAATCTCTTGGACTGAGAATCCTCTGCGTCTACTTAGACAGGAACGCAGCCAAAACGCAAACCACATCGTCTGAAATCCAGACCGACTCCAAACCGCTGGAGCCAAAGATCAGCTTTTATCCTCCAACAATAAACCGCCGTATTCAGATATCACCACATGTTTGTGTTAAACACGGGCTAGAAACACGTCAGGATCGTTGTGTTATCAAACAACTGATTTTCTTAGCAGATCTGGAAGTCTAAATCACATCAAACCGGGAACAGATGAAATCCAGACACGGATGCAGGTTTGGCACCGGACTAACCAGACATTCGCAAAACCAGATGTGCATGAGATTCATTTTCTCACAGTATTGCATTGATACTTTAGATTTGTGCAATGAATCCATAAATGCATCTTTTCCTGAATTCATATAATATCCCACAGTTTAATTCATACAGAAGCAGCTCATATAAACAAGCTTTGATGAGAAGCTGTAGCTGTGCTTATGAAGACCTATGATTTTCATGAGGCCATAAAAATATATTTTTAAATTTTATTTGATCAATTAAATTAATTAAACAGCTTTTTGATTACCAAAACTTAATTTAAGTATTAGAATGGAGTCCAAAAAAATTGGAAAAAACTGGGAAAAAAAAACTAGGATTGATTTCATTTGACCTTAAAATGTCATTTTTGTTAATATTTTAAGCAATTATTATATTTGATCATTAAAATGTAATTTAAGCATTAAAAAATCCAGAAAATTGTAAATGGGAATCATTTGTAGATTTATGATTTCAATTATTTAAACATGGTTTTTGATTACTAAAATTTAATGTAAAACTTTGTCAACTGTTGCTTTTTGCCAAAAATAAAATAAATAAATAAATAAATAAAATAAATTGCCATAGCAAAAAAACCATAAAAAAACAGAATTTGTTAAAAAAAAGAAAAATAAATAAATAATAATAAAATAAAAAACAACTGACTTTATACGGCCCTAAAATGCTGTCTTTGTTAATCTTTTAATAAATTGTTGTAAGTGTACACGTTTCATTATTTTAATGAATGAATTAATTAGAATTAGCCTTTTTATTACTAAAATTTAATTTAACCATTATTACTATTTTTTTTATTTGAAAGTTAAACTTCAAAACATAATTTAACTAATAAAAATTGAATTTTTTGATGAAAAATTTGACAAATTTGATTTTTTTTGTTAAAAAATATTAAAATTAGAATTTGATTTAAAAATTCAATAAAAAACTGAATTCAGTAAATAAATAAATAAATAAAGGAAAATAAATAAATAATAATAATAAAAAAACTGACTTCATACAGCCCTAAAATGTAGTCTTTGTTAATCTTTTAATAAATTGTTGTAAACATATACACGTTTCATCATTCAATTAATTATTTAATTGATTAGAATTAGCTTTTTGATTACTAAAATTTAATTTAACCATTAACAATTAACATTTTTAAACAAAAAAAAATGTAAATTAAAGTGTTTGATTAAAAAAAAACTAATTTGAGAAAAAAAAAATTTAAATAAAAAAACAACTGATTTTATAAGGCCCTAAAATGCAGGAAAATGTAAATTATTTAATAAATTGTTGTAAAAGTGTATCAATTTAATGATTTAGAGTGTATACGTTTCATTATTTTAATTATTTAATTAATTAACTAGAATTAGCCTTTTGATTACTAAAAATTTAATTTAACCATTAAATATTTTTTTATTAAAAAATTTTAATTAAAAAAACACCCATAATTAAATAAATAAAATAAATAATTATTATTTTTAGTTTTATAGTAATAATACTAATAAAAGCTGATTTTATACGGCCCTAAAATGTCATTTTTGTTCATCTTTTAGTAAATTGTTGTAAAAGTGTATCAATTTAATGATTTAAAAGTGTATACGTTTCATTATTTTAATTATTTAATTAATTAACTAGAATTAGCCTTTTGATTAACCATTAAATATTTTTTAATTAAAATTTAAATGGAAAAACACCCATAATTAAATAAATAAAAATAAATAATAATAATAATAATAATAATAATAATAATAATAAAAGCTGATTTTATACAGCCCTAAAATGTCATTTTTGTTTATCTTTTAGTAAATCGTTGTAAAGGTGTATATGTTTCATGATTTCAATTTATTTTGTTATTCCTGTAAATAATCAGTTGTTATATTGCATAGGTTTTATGATTTCAATTAATTAAACATGCTTTTTAATGCAATTTAATTCAAACCATGAAAACGCAATCCGGAAAAATCAAAACAGAAACCTGAATTTGGGAAAAATAAAATGACTTTCATGGTGACCAACACTTATCTTATAAAAAGTCAGCTCTAACCCAACTCCTAAAAGATAACTTAAAAATACTACTTTATTTATGAAACATTTTTACCTTCGAGGACGTCAACAAAGCAAAGTTTGATCAGATTTAGGGAACCTATGAGGACAATTTTGAGTAGTAAACACACACATAAACCAAACCGAAGCCACAAGAGTAAAAACACAAAAGAAAACACACACACGGCTCTCTTTTGCCTGATTTCCTGTGACTGCAGGCAGAACAATTCCCTGCTCACATCCAAACACACACACACTCAATCTCGGCGCTCTCCCACGTCGCCGATAAACTCTGGAGTGGTTCGGCTAAATTAACTATGCTAATCACGGCCGTGTCTCTGGGGATGTGAACACTAAATGGCTTTTAATCTAACGTGCCTCTGCAGACACAACAAACAAATAACAAACAACTTAGACAAGCCCCGCCTCCAGCACACTCTCGGCCAATCAGCTGTGGAGAACAGCAGGAGTGTTTCACCTTGACCTCTGGCCTCGAATCAAAAGGGCAGCAGATGATCAATATGGATTAAGATGCAGAATGCAGGACGCTTATGTTGTTATATTCATTGTTATTAGGAGCCAAGCCCAAAGGTTTTCTTATTTTCGTCCAATGGGAGTCTATGGCAGCCCTATGAAGGGAACATAGGAAATTGGTGAAATCTGGCACACTTGTAGTGATGACCAAGAATAGTGATCTGACCAACTTTGGGGTCTCTAGGACCAACTCTATAGCGCCACCACTAGTTCAAAAATTCAACATTAAAATGGTAATAACTCCTGAACCCCTAATTTACCAAATGCACGGAGTGTTCCTTAGAACTTCTGCATAATGATAATCCAGCTCCTAAACTTCCGCTGAAGCTCATTTTATATGTGATATATATATAGGTGGGCATTCTTGAGACTTCACTGCCTCGTTCTTATCAGAAACTAAGAAGAAGAAGAATTGCAACATCGTAAATAATGATATCGTCATGAACATTCAGTTTCATATTATTGAACAACATATCATTTAACCCTTAAAGACCTAGAAGATTTTTGGGGCACCTGAGGCACCTGTACATTTCTTTGTTTTTTTCAGACCTATTCTAGCAGTCAGCATTTGTCATATCATTATAAACATAAGAACTTTATGTCTAGCTAATTTAAAATTACAATTTTCCTTTGGTTTTCTCTAAGAATGAGTGAATTTCCAGAACTTTAGGAAAAACAATAGCAACAATTAGGTTTTTTACTGTGTACTCAAACAAAAACTCCTGAAGATTGGATTTGTTTTCTTTAGAAATTTGTATTTAGGTGTTTTACACTTCCAAATTATTATAGGCACTTTTTTAGTGAAAAACAGGCCTATTTAGTTTATTGACAATAAAGAGTCGTCCAGAAACATTTCAGGAGTAAAGACATGGAAGAAACATATTATATAATAGAAAAACACAGTAAAAAAAGTTACTTTTTTTAGATAAATATATTCTTAATCTGAGTATGAACAATAAACACGAACAGTGTAGGAAGTAGTGAAAACAATTGCACAAATTGTCTTGTGCAACAAAAATATAAACAGTCCGAATTACACACAAAATGAGAGAGAAATATACCGAGTGCAACAGAAAAATATAGTGTGTTTGCGTTTGTTTTCATGCACGCAAGACGCACCTAACTTTCACTATGCGTTTGTTTGCAGATTTGCAAAGAAATATGCTAATCGCTGGTTCAAAAGACCAAAACCTTTGTTTTTTGGTTGAATAGATAACAGTCCGGGCAACAATCTGGGCACAGGGGTGGGACTAAGCATTAACAATAGTTCCTGTTTGGCTCAGAGGACCGAAATTCATTGGTTTGATCTGACGAATCAGTGCTGAGGAAATGTGATGACGTAATTACGCTCACTACGGAAAAAGAAAAGAGACTTTTTGAAAGCATTCAAATTAGATTAGCGGTTCAAAAGTTATTAAAGATTCAAAAACAATAGTTATTTTTTGCTGTGGGCAGCTGTCTCGGTCTTTGAGGGTTAAATGCAGCGGAGAGTAGCTGCATAGTTGTACATTTAAAAGCTGACAGCTAAACACTATCATAACGTGTTTAGGCTAACATTAGCTAGCTAGCGATACTTCTCTTCAAGGACATCTTAATCGTATTCTTGATAATCAATAACTTGCCTTCATAGTCATGAACACATTTTTAAAATCTTGTAATATTTTAAAGCCGTTATTATTTTTCAACTCTACAGCTGTGGAATAAAATTCCCTTTAAAGATTCACTTTTCATATATAAAAAAATATATTTTCATGGAAAACAATGTCTTTTTAAGAACAAAATGACATGAAATTACTCATATAACCAGAAGATGGCAGCAGAGGGTCAATCATTGGCTGCAGCTGCCATTTCAACTCCCTAGTTTTTTCAAGACGTCTTGCTTTTCGATTTATTATAAAATTACTAGTATGATAAATTGTAGTACTTTTACCGCACTGAAGTATACAGTATAGCAAGTCCAGAAAGTCATTCAAATAAATGAATAAATAAATAAGCTCAGACACAAACAGCCCATAAGGGTGAATTATTTAAATACTTCTAAATAGTTCGCTACAAATGAAATAAGGTAAATATTAATGGTATAAGAATTAAATAATGCACTCAATATGAATCGATATGACTTTGAAATACTTTATATAATTTAATATCTACATCTTTTAAGCTTTATCTTAAACCGTAAAAGCTATTAAATAGCCTATGTTTAACCAACACAAACATGTTACTGCTGTAGTTTAGTTACTCTGGATTTAGTCCGAATCATTTAATGCACAGCTCTTTTTTTACATCAGCTTGTCAGATGTTTTGTCCGGTTATTACTGTCAATCATAGCAATGACCCACGCATTTTGAGCCGATTTACTTGTTTGTTTGTTTTTAAACTCGGGTCATTCTTAAAACGGTATACATGGACGTTTGGTCCTCTTAGACAAACTAAACATTTCTTCGATTATGAATGGATCCCATAGAGAAAATGAGCAAAGTACACTTCTATTACGGCACAGTACAGTTGAGCGGAAATGACTGAGCTGGTTTGTCTAAAACAAGGAAGTAATCTGTGCATATGGTTAATTCTAGAAAAAAGAAACTTAGTAAACCTGATTCCTCTCATCCTGCTGATCACAATCGGTAGCTTACATTAAGACTCCACCCATTACAATAGCGCCATTTTGAAAAGTACAGTATTCTGTTTTTTTGCTACTCCTCCTAGGAAATCGATCCAATTCTTTCCAAAATTGGCTCAGATGATCTTTGGACTGAGCTGCACAGAAATTACTGAACATTTTTTTTTATTCATCTTTGTTCAAAAGTTATGCTGTCGCAAAGTTAACAAGGTTGACCCAAAATTGGTTCAGAGGTTATATCTTGGCCAAACTTTGATCAATTGAACTGCTTGAACAAAACCATGCTCTGAGGATCTATGCCAAAGAAAAATTACCATTTTTGCATTTAACTTTCGCACAGTTTGTCAGAAAATAGTTGGTGTCTGTGAATTCCTTGGCTCATGTTGAATCTGAGGATTTCAATGCCAGGATTGGTTTCAGAATATTTGCTGTTTTTGTTCTTTCTGCTCTGAACTGCGCTACAGCCCTTCGATGGCTTGGGCCCGTAATCGCTGCTTGCAGCTATATTTATTATTATACCTGAAGTTCGGTGCAGACGCCCACTCCAGCGCCAGACAGGCCAGATCCACAGCTGCGTACACAAGCAGGAAGAAGATGGTGACGATACTCGCGATAGTGTTCAGCTTCCCAGAGAACAACACCAGCTGAGGACAGAAAGACAAGAAGAAGAAATGTCACTTTCACCTACACTTCACTAAACTAAATTAAACAACTGTTAAAAACAGTATTCGGTAAACGAAATAATTACATTTGAAGGAATTAAACTAAAACCAATCAAAACAAATTAAATATTAGATGAAAAACCTGACAGACATGATGACTTGGTAAATAAAATTATAAAATAAAATAAAATTAAAACCAATATATTTAAATTAAATTAAATGAAATTAAATATATTTAATTTAAATCAAATTAAACTGAATTAAATTAAATTAAATATTAGATGAAAGATCTTAAAAACTTGAAGATTTAGTAAATTAAATCATTAAATAATTCAATTTAATTATATTAAATTAAAATAAAACCAATAAAATAAAAAAACAATAAAACAAATAAAGATAAATTAAATATATAATAATATTAAATACTATAGTAGTATATAGATAACAGACAAATAAAGACAAATAAGGTAAAACAAGCTAAAATGACAATGAGAACTGAGGATAAAATAATTAAATATTAAAATGCATTATATTTATAATATACACTTTTTAAATCTATATATCTGTATCTATAACTATCTATAGATAGACAGACTTGAGTTATAAATCACAGTGAAAACTGAAAGAAAATATACATTAAAATAAATATTCATTTCAATTATACATTCAAAACGTTATTTATTAAAAATATTAATAAATACTACATTAGTGTGTAAATTTAAACTAAAATAAGATTGAAAACTAAAAATATAAATATCAAAATAAATATAAAAAATTCAAATAAATATATATCTTTATATATAAATTATAAAATATAGAAATATATTAGGGTTGACCGATTATCGGTGCCGGTATTAAGCATTTTCATGGTTATCATTTTCCAAAACCGATTTGCCAATAAAATAATTTAAAAGCATGTAAAGAAAGTTTTTGTCAGAGCCCCTGTTATTCTATAAATTGTATATTTTTGACATTTTAATTTTTACACCAGGCATACCGTATTTATCGGTTCAAAATATCGGTTATCGGTATACTAATTTCATACAAAACTATTTAAAACATTTTTTATACGTATAATGCATATGTACATATAATTATAAATTATATAAGATTTTGTAACCCAAGTTGTAAAAATAATATAAAAAAAAATTAAAACATTTTTAAATATTACATTAATACAAAACAATGGTTTATACTTATACATAGATATAATTATAAAATCTATAAGATTCTGTAAAAATAAAATAGTTGTAAACACAAAAATTATTTAAAATGTTACATTTTTTAAATTCAAAAATAATATATTAGACAAATTAAGAATTATACTTATAATACATATGTATATATAATTATAAAATTTATAATTTTTTGTAAAAATAAAACAAGTTGTAAATACTAAAATATTACATTTCGCAATACAAAAACCTAATATATTAAACAAAATAAAAACATACTTATAGTACATATGTATATATAATTATAAAATATATAAGATTTCGTAAAAATAAAATAAGTTGTAAAAATTATATAATAAATACTAAAATATTTTAAAATATTAAATGTTTTATAATTTAATGATACATTTTCAATATACATTAAAATATTTATATAATGGTATATAAATAACAGGCAGTTAAAGTAAGATTTTCGCATTCAAATTTAATGCAACAACAATATGGTAAAGAAAAATTACAAAAGCAAATGACTAAAACTTAAACTATTGGCAGCAACTGTTGTGTCTCTAAGCTCTAACAACCATAAAAACACACTGCACATGAATATTGCATAAAATAGTCCATTATTTATTAGATTCATCTATATGCATCAGTACTTTCAGTATTGATTGAATGCTGCAGTGCATTGTGGGACGGCCATGTCTTGGAAGGACACGGGTGATGCTCTTTTGAGGGTTTAGGTTTTGGAACAGAGCCTTTGTTTCACTATATTTTATTCCTCTCTCATTAAAGCACACACATGCCGTGTCTAACGAGCCTCTGTGTGTGTGTGAGAGCGCGGCTATAATTTAGAGCGAGTGTTATTAAGATATTGGCTGAGCATTATGCCTCATATTGAGTGCTCTTCTTTGAAGACCTCGTATATAACGCAGGGCTGCTTTAAGTGTTGAGGATAAATTGTGCGTTTATGAGGCAGAACGCGGCAGCGGTGGAGTTTTCATACAAAGTCAGGGTCGGACGCAGCAAACGCACGCATTTCTGCCGAAAAAGGCTTTCTGGAAGCGTGTTTTTGGACGTCGGGAACGCGGCTGGAAAACTTCCACGGCTTTAATCTGCTGAGTCACCATACACTTATGAGCGCCAGACCCACTATATATATAAATATATATAAAAAAAAATTATATAAAAAAATACTAAAATATTTTTAAATATTACATTTTTAATACGAAAAATATATTTAAAAAAATTATACTTATAATGCCTATGTATATAATTATACATGATATAAGATTTTGTAAAAATAAATTAAGTCGACAATATTTAAAAAAAAATTTCAATATTTTTAATTATATTTTTTAATATAAAAAAAGTAAAAATGTTAATAGTTATAATACAAAAAACACTGTCATATTAAAAAATGTTTTTACTTATAATACATATGCATATATAACGATTAAATATATATATATGTGACCCTGGACCACAAAAAAAGTCATAAGGTTAAATTTTACAAAACTGAGATGTATACATCATATGAAGCTCAATAGATAAGCTTTCTATTGATATATGGTTTGTAAGGATAGGACAATATTTGGCTGAGATACATCTATTTGAAAATCTTGAATCTGAGGGTGCAAATAAATCAAAATACGGGGAAAATCACCTTTAAAGTTCTCCAAATTAAGTTCTTAACAATGCATATTACTAATCAAAAATTACATTTTGATATATTTATAGTAGGAATTTTACAAAAAATCTTCATGGAACATGATCTTTACTTAATTTCCTAATGATTTTTGGCATAAAAGAAAAATCAATAATTTTGACCCATACAATATATTTTTGGCTAGTGCTACAAATATACCCCAGCGACTTAAGACTGGTTTTGTGGTCCAGGGTCACATATACGATTTTATAAAAAATAAAATAAGTTGTAAAAATAACAAAAAAATACTAAAATATTTTCATAAATATTTTTCAACAAAAAATTTCATATGTATATAATGTATATAATTATAAAATATAAGATTTTGTAAAAAATAAGTTGTACAAATAATATAAACAAATACTAAAATATTTTTAAACGTGACATTTGATACAATTTTTTTTACAAATTGTTTACTTAAAATACATTTGTATATATTATAAAATACATAATATTTTGTAAAAATAATATAAAAAATACTAAAATATTGTTAAATATATATTTTAATACGAAAAATAATATAATATTTAAAAAAATGTTTATACTTATTAAACATATGTATATAATTATAAAATATAAGATGTTGTAGAAATAAATAAGTTGTAAAAATATTAAAAATATTACAATTTAAATATATGTTTTTAATACAAAAAATAATATAATATAAAAAATTGTAGTTTATACTTATAATACATCTCTTCTGTGTGTGTGAAACACTAATGGAGGTTATCGCAAGTTTAATAGTGCAGATCAGATCAGACAGTGTGACAAAGCATTAGTGCATGAGCACAGGTCACGAGTGTGTGTGTGTGTGTGTGTGTGTGTGTGTGTGTGTGTGTGTGTGTGTGCAAATGTGTTTTCTGTTCCAGGTCGTGTCATCTTGCTCTTCGTGTCTAATGGCAGCAGCTCCCTCATAATCACAAAGTATTCTGGGAGTCAAAGAACCTTTAAACCAATCAGAGACCAATGACTCCGTGACAGAGAGAGAGAGAGAGAGAGAGAGAGAGAGAGAGAGAGAGAGAGAGAGAGAGAGATGGGAAGGTGTAGAACGAGTTTCTGTTTGATGAAAAGGAAATGTGTGAGAAAATTACAAAGTTTGCAATAACAGGGTATGAACATGCTAATGAGATTATGAATATGCTAATTTAACGGAGAAATGAGAAGCATATGGCAGTTTTCACACTGTAATGTAGAGCAGGAACTTCAATCTATTGAAGCCAAAAACCCTCAAATACTACCATCCTCAGTTCAGGATGACTTTATAAAATCATTTATTACTGAATTCAATTCAATTGAATCAAATGATTTGCGAACCCGAATTTTAGGGTAAATAGATGACACTAATAGTACAATAAAACTAATAAAATAAAAGTAACTTATTAGAAACTAGATTAAAACTCCTGCTGTACATTACAGTAATTAAGTTACATTTCAGTTTATATAATGTTTATCTAATATTTGTTTGATTTAGTTTTAGCTTGATTTCATATTTCAATTAATGAAAATGTTTTTAGTTGCTTTTTGTTAACAGCATCAACACTGAAAGAGAGTTTTTAATATTTGAAATGAATATGGATGAAAAAACAAATATTGGCATAACATGTATTTAAATATAAATATATATATATATATATATATTAATAATTCATAATTAATTTAATATTTGAAGTAATTAAATTATTATCTATTGTTTTAATAATAATAAAAAATAAAGAGCACAATGTAATAAAATTATCATTGTTTAAAAAACATTATTTATAAATGTATTTATTTTCAATGTATTACTACTACTACTACTACTAATAATAATAATCAGAATATATATATCATAATTTACATATAATTTAGTATTTTTTAATAATTATTAATTATTACTTTAATAACAACAACAATAATAATAATAATAATAATAATAATAATATAACAATCAAGAGTACAAATCTAATAAAAAAAAATGTTTTTAAATGTTTTTTTATTTATTTACTTTAATCTTAATTACATTATATATATTAGGGTTTTTTTTCCTTTCTTTTTTTTTTACCATTTTCCACTGACTTTTCAGGACATTTTTCTAAGCCTTTCCGCAGACTTTCTCAGGGCCTTTTTAGGGGCCCTGGATCCCAGTTTAAAACTAATTAAAGAATTGCCTTCAAAAGAACCATTAAAAGCAGCAAAAGAGATTCAGAATGTGGGCGGGGACATTTAAAATGTGGCACTCCCTGTGGGAGGGGCATGTTGAATATGGGCAGGGCATCCTAGATATGGGTGTGGCAATAATGAATATGGGAGGGGCATGTTTCTAAATAAAACTGAGCATGCAAAGACGGAAAACAACTATATTCATAGACGTGAGCTGATTGACAATCAGTGTTATTCATAAACTCATTTGAAGCGTCACCTGCACGAGGATCCAGGAGATCAGGACAGACACCCAGGGGTTCCCGCTGGCAGATGTGTGTTTGGCTGGAGACAGAAAGCGTCCTGAGAGACAGAGAGACACGAGACTCAGCCCATATGATCGCAACTCATATTTCCACATCAGACAACCTCTATCAGCAGATCAACAGCTGAAGGTGAACAAACCCACCGCAGCAGGAGAATCAATCACTCGCACATCCACATATTCATCCATCACACCAGAGAAACACACACACAAACAAACTAAAGTACTAAACCACATGCTTTCAGACAGTAACGGGAATTGTTTACATATTTATTTATTTGCACTGTGAAATTTTTTCTAGATGAAAGGGATTTTTTCTTAAACATTACCAGTGTATTTTATAGGAAAAAAAAACAAACATATTGGCATATAATATAATTCAATTTATATATATATATAGTTAATAATTCATAATTAATTTAATAATTTTAGTAATTAAATTATTATTCATTGTTTTAATAATAATAATAATAATAAAAATAAAGATCACAATATAATAAAATTATCACTGTTTAAAAAACATTGTTTATAAATGTATTTATTTTTTATTTATTATTAATAATAAGCAGAATATATATTTTATTATTTACATATAATTTAGTATATTTTAATAATTGTATTAATTATGTATTATTTTATTATTATTAATAATAATAATAATAATATAACAAACAGGAGACAATCTAATAAAATACTGATTTTTTTTTTATAAATGTATTAATTGTCAATAATAATAATGATGATAATAATAATAATAATAATAATAATAATATAGTAAGCAGAAATTATATTTTATTTTATTCATTTACCTTTATCTTATTTTTTTATTTAATTCTTTTGCATAACGTTAATAAGAGTTGAGGTTAAATGTGTCGAAATGTCATGAATAAAACATATTTTTAATTATTTATTTATATTTCATAATTTACATATATAATTTAGTATATTTTAATAATTTAATTTAAATTATTATTTATAATTGTAATAATAATAATAATAATAATAATAATAATAAAAGAAGAATTTGTTATTTTTTTTCTTTTGCATAACTGGAATATATGCAATACAAAATGCCTACCTTTTTTTAATAATTCACATAGTTTAGTATATTTTAATAATTTTATTAATGAAATAATATAAAAATCAAGAGTACAATCTAATAAAATATAATTGTTTAAAGAATATAAGTTATTAATTTATTTATTTTAAATGTATTAATATTATTAATATTATTAATATTATTATTATTATTATTATTATTATAAGCAAAATTTATATTTCTATTTATAATTATTTTATTTTATGCATAAGGGTAATAAGAGTTTGGAGGTTAAATGTGTTGTAATGTCATAAATAAAATAAAATGAGTATATTTTATTATTTACACATAAATTAAATGTTATAATTTCTTCTGTTTTTTTTATTAGATTCATATGTAAGTTCCTCCATATTTCACAGAGCTGTTTACAAACATCAGAGGTTACAAATGTTTATACAGATGAGGCTCATTAGAGGGTGAAGCAAATTCAATAAGATTATAATTAACGAGAACAGCACAGTTTACATCTGACATAATCGTGTGTGTTGTGTGACTGACAGATTAGAGTTTATGAGCGTCTGCGGTCACTCACCGAACAGGTCGTCGCGGGCCAGAGCGTAGAGGATGCGGGACGCTCCGATCAGGTTACTCATGGCAGCGGACAGCGTGGAGGAATAAACGCCGATCGTCACGAACGGATGCCACACGTTGATGTCTGTGAGGAAACCGTAATCCTGCTGCAGGAGGATCCTGGACACAAAACAAAGAAAACACTGCCATTTAAAACTCAGATTAAACTCAGAGTCTTTGAGCTCTTTACTAATATACACTGATATTGTACTTAAACATATTCTTCTTCTTCTTCTGAGACGAACATTATGACTCCATTTCCTCTAGAGCTTTTAAACTATTTATCTGCTAAAATAACTACTTAAACATGCTATAAACTTGTTAAAACATGTTTTAAAACATTTTTGTTGCATAAAATAAATGTTATGTGAAATAAAATTAATTATTAATTTAAAACTAGATGAGTAAAGTTTGTAGACAATCTTTAATTTGGCTTGAAAAAGCCTAGCTAGAAAGTTTGAAGTAGTTTAAATAAGTAAGCTTGAAGTTTAGAGCAAAAAGGGTCAAAGCTTTTTGTTAATATATTTTATCATGTTGTTAGCATGATTTAACATGAATTAGCAAGTTGCTAGCACTATTCTAGCAGTATTAGCAAGTTACTAACATGTTTTAGCATGTTACTAGCATGGGTTGGTTGCTAAGGTGTTGCTAGGGTATTTGGGGTGGTTGCTAGGGTACCCAGGGTGGTTGCAAGGGTGTTGCTATGTGGTTGCTAAGGTACCCAGGTGGTTGCTAGGGTGTTGATATGTAGTTGCTAGGGTATCAAGGGTGGTTGCTAGGGCAGCTGTTACGGTACCTGAGTTGGTTGCTAGGGTGTTGCTATGTGGTTGCTAAGGTACTCTGGGTGGTAGCTAGAGTGTTGCTAGGGTACCTGGGTTGGTTGCTAGGGTGTTGCTATGTGGTTGCTAGGGTACCTGGGGTGGTTGCTAGGGTGTTGCTATGCGGTTGCTAAAGTACTTTGGGTCGTTGCTAGGGTGTTGCTATGTGGTTGCTAGGTAGTCAGGGTGGTTGCTAGGGTACCTGGGTTGGTTGCTAGGGTGTTGCCATGTGGTTGCTAAGGTACGCTGGGTGGTCGCTAGAGTGTTGCCATGTGGTTGCTAAAGTACTTTGGGTCGTTGCTAGGGTGTTGCTATGTGGTTGCTAGTGTACCTGGGGTGGTTGCTAGGGTGTTACTAACATGTTGTTCCCATGATTAGCATGTTACTAGCATGAAAAATAAATTAAAAATATTAGATGAAATTCTTTATTAAAATGAAAATAAACACATTTATTGAAACAAATGTAAATAAATGTTTAAACTAAAATTGAAAAAAAAAAAAAATAAAAAAAAATAAATAAATAATTAAATTAAAAAATAAATAAATTAAAAAATAAAATAAAATAAAATAATAAAACAAAAAACCTGTTAACATCAAAGTGTGTCCTAAAAATTTTTTTTTTCTTTTTTTTTTATTATTTGCAATCAACCTCAAGCCACAAATGCTGTCATAGAGCTTAAAGCAACAGTTTATCCAAAAATAATTTTAATTTACTTATAAAACCAAACTAAAATAATTAAAATTATTAGATGAAACTCTTTATTAAAAGAAAATAAATACATTTATTGAAACAAATGTAAATAAATAATTACTTAAACTAAAATTGAAAAAAAAAATTTAATTACATTTAATTAATAAAATAATAAAAAAAAAATATAAAAATAAAATTAAAAAATTAAATTAAATTATAACATTTTATTATTTCTTTAAAAATTAATAAAAAAAATCAAAAATAAAATAATAAAATAAAAATCCTGTTAACAGGATCAAAGTGTGTTTTGTCTTTTAATTATTTGCAATCAACCACATGTAAAAATGTTGTCATAAAGTTTAAAGGAACAGTTTATCCAAAAATAATGATCATTTATTCAAACTCTTGTCATTTTAAACCTGTTTGACGTTCATTCTTCTGTGAAACACAAAAGATGATATTGGACCCCATTGAGTTACATTTCATTCACAAATTTTCAAAACATCTCCTTTTGCGTGCTACTGTACAGCTTTGAATGACACGAGGGAGAGAAAATGATGAAATGAAACAAATCAAACAATAAAATCAGTCACTAAAGAGCAAGAATCAAACACAGGTTGCTCTTTTTTTCTGTGGGTGTGTGTGGTTGAAACTCTTCTCACGCATTGGTTCAGCTCCAATGGGTTTAATAGCATCATCGCAGCTCTATTAAGTATTATACAGAGCGGCCGCACATCTGAACACACAATTATTCCATCTCTGTCTCTCGCACACATACAGACTAAAGACGCCAGTTAACAAGTCCGTATGAAATAGAAAACGTCAATCGTCCGTCCATCCGTGCGCTCCGTATCTTTTATTAGGTATTAATTCTGCTGACAGGAACCGAATGAATGTAAATACTGACAGCTGCAAACAAACAAAACTATTAGAAAAGCAGAGAAAGAGAGACAGACGTGTCATTTTCAGATGCGCTATCGATCTGGAGCTGCACAAAGATTATTGGGCTCTACGGCGACAATCAAATGAATTCTGACGGCTGGAAAAGAACAAAATAAGAGACACGACTCAAAAGATGAGTTCAGCCGAGCTTCATTTACCAAAACTAACCAGAAGTCACTGGCTAGCTAGTTTACAGCAGCTGGTGAGTTAAGAGAGACAAAGTTAAGAAAACATTTATCCGTCACATGACAAAATCACACGCTAACCTGACTGTTTTAACATGCTGAACACACGCAGGATAATTACTATAGACTGTATGTTTAGAGACTAGGGAAAAGAGTGAATGTTAAATTCACGATTATATTACCCATAAAGATAGAATTAAAAAAAAAGAAAATCGAAAATAAAAATTAACAAGTAAAATAAAAGGCAATAAAATAAAATAACATAAAAAAGGACAATAAAAACAGCCAATAACAAAAAATAAAATAAAACAGCCAATAAAATAAAATAACATAAAAAAGGACAATAAATCAGCCAATAAAATAAAAAGCCAATAAAAACAGCCAATAAAATAAAATAAAACAAAAAGTTGATAAAAAACAGCCAATAATATAAAATAAAAACAAAATAAAAAGCCAATAAAAACAGCCAATAAAATAAAATAAAACAAAATAAAAAGTTGATAAAAAACAGCCAATAAAATAAAATAAAAAACAAAATAAAAAGCCAATAAAAACAGCCAATAAAATAAAAAGCCAATAAAAACAGCCAATAAAATAAAATAAAATAAAACAAAAAGTTGATAAAAAACAGCCAATAATATAAAATAAAAAACAAAATAAAAAGCCAATAAAAACAGCCAATAAAATAAAATAAAACAAAAAGTCTATAAAAAACAGCCAATAAAATAAAATAAAACAAAACAAAATAAAAA
Source organism: Garra rufa (assembly GCF_049309525.1). NCBI lineage: Eukaryota > Metazoa > Chordata > Actinopteri > Cypriniformes > Cyprinidae > Garra > Garra rufa. The sequence continues at coordinate 677,624 of NW_027394280.1, read as the reverse complement.
GTTGATAAAAAACAGCCAATAAAATAAAATAAAATAAAACAAAATAAAAAGCAAATAAAAACAGCCAATAAAATAAAATAAAACAAAACAAAATAAAACAAAACAAAAAGTCGATAAAAACAGCCAATAAAATAAAACAACAAAATAAAATAAAGACAAATAAAACAGCAAATAAAATAAAACAAAACAAAAAGTCTATAAAAAACAGCCAATAAAATAAAATAAAACAAAAAATAAAAAGTTGATAAAAAACAGCCAATAAAATAAAATAAAATAAAACAAAATAAAAAGCCAATAAAAACAGCCAATAAAATAAAATAAAACAAAAAGTCGATAAAAAACAGCCAATAAAATAAAATAAAACAAAACAAAAAGTTGATAAAAAACAGCCAATAAAATAAAATAAAACAAAATAAAACAAAAAGTCGATAAAAACAGCCAATAAAATAAAATAACAAAATAAAATAAAGACAAATAAAACAGCAAATAAAATAAAATAAAACAAAATAAAAAGCCAATAAAAACAGCCAATAAAATAAAATAAAACAAAAAGTCGATAAAAAACAGCCAATAAAATAAAACAAAACAAAAAGTTGATAAAAAACAGCCAATAAAATAAAATAAAACAAAATAAAAAGTTGATAAAAAACAGCCAATAAAATAAAATAAAAAACAAAATAAAAAGCCAATAAAAACAGCCAATAAAATAAAAAGCCAATAAAAACAGCCAATAAAATAAAATAAAATAAAACAAAAAGTTGATAAAAAACAGCCAATAATATAAAATAAAAAACAAAATAAAAAGCCAATAAAAACAGCCAATAAAATAAAATAAAACAAAAAGTCTATAAAAAACAGCCAATAAAATAAAATAAAACAAAACAAAATAAAAAGTTGATAAAAAACAGCCAATAAAATAAAATAAAATAAAACAAAATAAAAAGCAAATAAAAACAGCCAATAAAATAAAATAAAACAAAATAAAACAAAAAGTCGATAAAAACAGCCAATAAAATAAAACAACAAAATAAAATAAAGACAAATAAAACAGCAAATAAAATAAAATAAAACAAAACAAAAAGTCTATAAAAAACAGCCAATAAAATAAAATAAAATAAAACAAAATAAAAAGCCAATAAAAACAGCCAATAAAATAAAATAAAACAAAAAGTCGATAAAAAACAGCCAATAAAATAAAATAAAACAAAACAAAATAAAAAGCCAATAAAAACAGCCAATAAAATAAAATAAAACAAAAAGTCGATAAAAAACAGCCAATAAAATAAAATAAAACAAAACAAAAAGTCGATAAAAACAGCCAATAAAATAAAATAACAAAATAAAATAAAGACAAATAAAACAGCAAATAAAATAAAATAAAACAAAATAAAAAGCCAATAAAAACAGCCAATAAAATAAAATAAAACAAAAAGTCGATAAAAAACAGCCAATAAAATAAAACAAAACAAAAAGTTGATAAAAAACAGCCAATAAAATAAAATAAAATAAAACAAAATAAAAAGCAAATAAAAACAGCCAATAAAATAAAATAAAACAAAACAAAATAAAACAAAAAGTCGATAAAAACAGCCAATAAAATAAAATAAAACAAAACAAAATAAAAAGTTGATAAAAAACAGCCAATAAAATAAAATAAAATAAAACAAAATAAAAAGCAAATAAAAACAGCCAATAAAATAAAATAAAACAAAATAAAACAAAAAGTCGATAAAAACAGCCAATAAAATAAAACAACAAAATAAAATAAAGACAAATAAAACAGCAAATAAAATAAAATAAAACAAAACAAAAAGTCTATAAAAAACAGCCAATAAAATAAAATAAAATAAAACAAAATAAAAAGCCAATAAAAACAGCCAATAAAATAAAATAAAACAAAAAGTCGATAAAAAACAGCCAATAAAATAAAATAAAACAAAACAAAATAAAAAGCCAATAAAAACAGCCAATAAAATAAAATAAAACAAAAAGTCGATAAAAAACAGCCAATAAAATAAAATAAAACAAAACAAAAAGTCGATAAAAACAGCCAATAAAATAAAATAACAAAATAAAATAAAGACAAATAAAACAGCAAATAAAATAAAATAAAACAAAATAAAAAGCCAATAAAAACAGCCAATAAAATAAAATAAAACAAAAAGTCGATAAAAAACAGCCAATAAAATAAAACAAAACAAAAAGTTGATAAAAAACAGCCAATAAAATAAAATAAAATAAAACAAAATAAAAAGCAAATAAAAACAGCCAATAAAATAAAATAAAACAAAACAAAATAAAACAAAAAGTCGATAAAAACAGCCAATAAAATAAAATAAAACAAAACAAAATAAAACAAAAAGTCGATAAAAACAGCCAATAAAATAAAACAACAAAATAAAATAAAGACAAATAAAACAGCAAATAAAATAAAATAAAACAAAACAAAAAGTCTATAAAAAACAGCCAATAAAATAAAATAAAACAAAAAATAAAAAGTTGATAAAAAACAGCCAATAAAATAAAATAAAACAAAATAAAAAGCCAATAAAAACAGCCAATAAAATAAAATAAAACAAAAAGTCGATAAAAAACAGCCAATAAAATAAAATAAAACAAAACAAAAAGTTGATAAAAAACAGCCAATAAAATAAAATAAAACAAAATAAAACAAAAAGTCGATAAAAACAGCCAATAAAATAAAATAACAAAATAAAATAAAGACAAATAAAACAGCAAATAAAATAAAATAAAACAAAATAAAAAGCCAATAAAAACAGCCAATAAAATAAAATAAAACAAAAAGTCGATAAAAAACAGCCAATAAAATAAAACAAAACAAAAAGTTGATAAAAAACAGCCAATAAAATAAAATAAAACAAAATAAAAAGTTGATAAAAAACAGCCAATAAAATAAAATAAAAAACAAAATAAAAAGCCAATAAAAACAGCCAATAAAATAAAAAGCCAATAAAAACAGCCAATAAAATAAAATAAAATAAAACAAAAAGTTGATAAAAAACAGCCAATAATATAAAATAAAAAACAAAATAAAAAGCCAATAAAAACAGCCAATAAAATAAAATAAAACAAAAAGTCTATAAAAAACAGCCAATAAAATAAAATAAAACAAAACAAAATAAAAAGTTGATAAAAAACAGCCAATAAAATAAAATAAAATAAAACAAAATAAAAAGCAAATAAAAACAGCCAATAAAATAAAATAAAACAAAACAAAATAAAACAAAAAGTCGATAAAAACAGCCAATAAAATAAAACAACAAAATAAAATAAAGACAAATAAAACAGCAAATAAAATAAAATAAAACAAAACAAAAAGTCTATAAAAAACAGCCAATAAAATAAAATAAAACAAAAAATAAAAAGTTGATAAAAAACAGCCAATAAAATAAAATAAAATAAAACAAAATAAAAAGCCAATAAAAACAGCCAATAAAATAAAATAAAACAAAAAGTCGATAAAAAACAGCCAATAAAATAAAATAAAACAAAACAAAAAGTTGATAAAAAACAGCCAATAAAATAAAATAAAACAAAATAAAACAAAAAGTCGATAAAAACAGCCAATAAAATAAAATAAAACAAAATAAAAAGCCAATAAAAACAGCCAATAAAATAAAATAAAACAAAAAGTCGATAAAAAACAGCCAATAAAATAAAACAAAACAAAAAGTTGATAAAAAACAGCCAATAAAATAAAATAAAATAAAACAAAATAAAAAGCAAATAAAAACAGCCAATAAAATAAAATAAAACAAAACAAAATAAAACAAAAAGTCGATAAAAACAGCCAATAAAATAAAATAACAAAATAAAATAAAGACACATAAAACAGCAAATAAAATAAAATAAAACAAAATAAAAAGTTGATAAAAACAGCCAATAAAATAAAATAACATGAAATAAAATAAAGGCAAATAAAACAGCCAATAAAATAAAACAAAATAAAAAGTCAATAAAAACAGCCAATAAAATAAAAATAAAACAAAATAAAAAACAAAAAGTCGATAAAAACAGCCAATAAAATAAAATATAAAAACAGCCAATAAAATAAAATAACATAACATAAAGGCAAATAAAACAGCCAATAAAAATAGCCAATAATAAAATAAAATAAAATAAAATAAAATAAAATAAAAACAACAAATTAAATAAAATAAAATTAAATTTTGTACCAATAAAACAGCCAATAAAATAAATAACGTAAAATAAAGGCAAATAAAACAGCCAATAAAAATAGCCAATAATAAAATAAAATAAAATAAAATAAAAACAAAAACAACAAATTAAATAAAATTAAATTAAATTTTGTACCAAGAAAATTAAGCCAAATTTTAGAACTTGGTTTTCTGTATTCTAATATTTTTTTCTGGACAATTCCAAAAGTAAAACAAATACAATACAATTATTTGATGATTTGATAAAGATGATAAAATGTTCATTTTTAATGGAAAAATAAATAAATTTAATGTTATGCAAAATAAATACATAAAAATAAAAAGGCATTTATAAACAGCCAATAACTAAACTAAAATAAATAAATAAAAATCCAATAAAAATACCCAATAAAATAACATAAAAAAGCCAATCAAATCAAATCAAAACAGCCAATAAAATAACATAAAAATTTGAACCAAGAAAAATAAGCTAAATTTTAGAACTTTGTGTTCTGTATTTTTATATTTTTTTCTGGACAATTCTAAAAGTAAAACAAATACAATACAATTATTTGATGAAGATGAGAACATTTGAATGTTTAAAGGAAAATGTTTAATTTTAATTTGGTGTGACACATCCACAACCAATAAAGACAACAGCAGTAACATGATCAGTCAATTACGTAAGTACACACTGCATACTTAAGTGCACTAAAGCAGACTTGTTTTACAGGCCATGCATGGCGTTGGGGATTACATATTGAACGCTACGGTCAGATGTGACGTCCATCAATAACATGGGGTTATCTGGCGGTCTGAAGGAGCAGAATAAAGGAGCGCTGACCTCCAGCGAGTGTGTGAACGACAGGTTAGAGAGTGAGAGCCGCGGCTCTGGAGTTAAACGCTCCTCTGAGACGAAAGAGCAGGATCATTAAAAACGATCGATAGCTAACAAGCTCCGTTCACGTCTCTCCATCTCCTCCATCACACCTCCGTCTCTATCACTCCATCCCTCCTTAAAAACACCAGCGTCTGATACAGTACAGAACAGACAGGAAAGAAACACCTCGAAACACTACGCTTTTTAAAGTGCCTTTTTTTAACATTCAGAAATAAAACTTATTAATTATTGTAGTCTAAATTCACACCAAACATCATGAACATCAACCAGGGTTATTATAGTTAACTAAAACTAAAACCATAAAAAAAACTTAAAAAATAATAAATGTTAACTTAAAATAAAAAAAATATAAAAAATTAAAAATTAAATATATTTTAAATGACCAAAACACAGAATAAACCATGTTTTTTTTTGCTTTTGTTTTTTTGTTTAAAGATTTTTTTAGTTTTATTTATTTATTTATTCATTCATTCATTATTAAACATTTATTTGAATGTATTTATTTTCATTTAACAAAGTTTTATCTAATTTATTATTATTATTATTATTATTTATTTTTATTATATATTATAAAGTTTTATTTTTTTAAACTAAAGCCATAAAAAACACTTGAAATATAATACATGTTACCTGAAATAAAAAAGTAATAAAAAAAATAACAGATTTTATTTCAGCTAGTTTCCAAAGCAACATTTCTCATTTTCATTTATTTTAATGTCATGTATTAAATAACTAAAATTAAAACTGAAATAAAAATTTAATAAAACAATATAGACATATAAAAACACCAAAAACTAATTAACATTTTTTTAAAGATTATTTATGTATTTATTTATTAAGTAAAAACATGTATTTATTTCCATTTAATAAAGTTTTATCTAATTTATTCTTAAAGTTAGTATCATTAAGACACTATTATATTTTTATTCATATTTTGAATTAATTTTAACTTTTTTAAACTAAAGCCATAAAAAAACTTTAAATATAATAAATGTTACCTGAAATAAAAAAAAATTAAATATAAAAAATTAAATGGATTTTATTTTAGCTAGTTTCCAATGCAGCATTTCTCATTTTCATTTAGTTTTACGTACTAAAATAACTAAAATTAAAACTGAAATAAAATTAATTAAAACAACAAAGACATTTAAAAACAGCAAAAACTAATTTAAAAAAATTACTTTTTTTAAAGATTGTTTTGTTTTATTTAAGTAAACATTTATTTCAATAAATGTAATTATTTCATTTAATACAATTTTATATAATTTATTTTATTCTTATTTAAGTTAGTATCATTAAGACACTATTATATTTTTATTCATATTTTGAATTAATTTTTATTTTTTTAAACTAAAGCCATAAAAAACACTTTAAATATAATAAATGTTACCTGAAATATAAAAATTAAATATAAAACAAATTAAATGAAAATGAGAAACTTTAGGAAATCTATTTCGTTTAACGTCATGTACTAAAATAACTACAATTAAAACTGAAATAAAAATTAAGTAAAACAATACAGACATATTTATAAACATCAAAAACGAATAAAAATACAAAAATTTTAGCTAAAATTAATATGAAAGCAGAAAATATGAAAATAAAATCTAGGTCAAATCAAATTATATCATTATAAATTTATAAGAATAAAATAAAATAAAATAAAAACATAAGAATAAAAATATAAATATAAATATAATATATAAATATAAATAAATATATAAAATAAAAATATATAAAATAATATATAAAATATAAATAAATAATACATTATTTGAATAAAATAATTGTTATAATTTATTACATTATTAAATATAAATATAAAAGAAAATAATATAAAATTAATTATCTTATATATTTATTTAAGTTATATTTTACATATAATATTTTACAGATTCTGTGAGTTACACTACCATTTAAAGTTTGGGGACAGTCAAATTTTCTTTTTTTTTCTTTTTTTTTAAAGAAATCAACAGTTTAAATAATCAAGGATGCATTAAATTGACGGTAAAGGCATTTATAATGTCACAAAAGATTTCTATTTCAAATAAATGCTGTTCTTTTGAACTTTCTATTCATCTGTGAATCCTGAAAAATAAAACGCATCATGATTTCCACAAAAATATTGTGCAGCACAACTGTTTTTAACATTTTAACAGCAGCAAAAAAGCATAATAGAATGATTTCTGAAGCATTTTGTGACACTGAAGACTGGAGAATTGATGCTGAAAATTCAGCTGCGCATCACAGAAATAAATCACATTTTAAAACATATTTGCATAGTAATCAGCTATTTAGAATTGTAATAATATTTCACATTTTTACTGTTTTTACGGTGTTTTTGATCAAATAAATGCAGCCTTGGTAAGCTTATGTTACTATTGAATGCTAGTTTATGTTACTAACTGAAGTACAATTGCCATCTGCCTTTACAAATAAGATAAAAATTGGAAAACAATGAGAATAAGAGAGAACAGGAGGTGAAAGTTCATCATCTGCAGTAGTGAGATACAGAACAGAAGCAGAAACACAGATCAAAGCGACTCACGAACACAGACAGACGGAAAGACGCTCAGGGGTTTGACTCTCACAGCGCTGCCACAAAAGACAAATGACAGATTTAAACTAATACAATTAAACACTGAACGAACAAATGAACACGCACTAGAACTGACTGACAGCTCTGGAGAAACACAGAAACACACACACGTTTCCTTTAGCTATGGGTTTCTCTTTCTGTCACACACAGCGACTGGTTTCCAATCAGTGCTGAATCATTTCTCATCATCATCATCATCATCATGACGAATAGATCACTTACTGTAATACAACAGACTGTTTCTGTTACCGTACCTTTAAGACTCACTCTACATGTCATTACATATGCAAATGAGCTCTGTTCTGATTGGTTGATGTAAAAGGAGTAATATTGATGAGTTGTGCTTTGTTTCTGATCCATTAAAAAATAAAATCATAAAGTTTAGATCTTAAAATTCATACTCAAAACTGTGAAAAAAAGCGAATAAAAAATTACAACTTTTTAATCTCACAATTCTGACTTTTTTTCTCAAAATTGTGAGAGAAACAAGGCTAATTTGTTTCTGCCATGGAATAAAATAAAAAACTTTTATTTTTACAATTGCAAATTTGTAGTTCACAAAAAGAGTTTTTTCACTACGTTGAGTTTGTATATCACAATTCATATTCCAAATAAAAAAAATATAATTTCAAATTTTTATCTCATAAATCTGTTTGTTTTTGTCTGTTTTTTTAATTGCAACTTTTTAATCTTACTTTTACTTTGTCAGAATTGCAAGTTTTTATCTCACATTTCTGAGTTTCAATTCTGCCAGAAAAAACTGTGATATATAAACTGCGAAAACAATTGTGAGATTAAAATTTTATTGATTTTTTTAAATAAATAATATGGTGGAAACAAAAACTTTTTTTTTTTTTTTCGCAAAATTGCAGGGAAAAAAAATGTCTGCATTGTTGCTGCCAGCAAGTAAAAAATAAAAGGTAAAATTACAACTTATAAATCTCACAATTCTGACTTTTTCTTAAAATTGTGGGAAAAGTCTGATTTGTTTCAAACATGGAATAAAAAAAAACTTTTTTTCCTCAAAAATATATATTTATAATTTACAAATCTGAGTTTGTAGCTCACAATTTGTCATAATTGTGATGAAAAAATAATTTCCGCCTTGGAATAAAAAAAACATTTCTAATTTTTCTTTCACAAATCCGACTTTTTTTCTCAGAATTGCATTTTTATATCTAACACTTCTGACACACAATTCTAACTTTTTTTCTCAAAACTGTGAGGGAAACAAGTCTCATTTGTTTCTGCCATGAAATAAAAAAGTAGCTTTCACATTTGCAAATTTATAGTTCAAAATTCAGACTTTTTTTGCACAATATTGAGTGTGTATATCACAATTCATTCTTTACTTCTCATAATTGCAAAGAAAAAATTCTAAGTCATTTCAGAATAAAATAAATTAATAAAAAGTGTTCCATATTTTTATCTCATAAATCTTGCAAGTTTTTCTCAAAATTGTGAAAAAAGTCAGAATTGTTGCTGCCACCAAATAAAATAAAAAATTAAGGTCATTTCAACTTTTATATCTCGCAATTCAGACTTTTTTTCTCACAATTGCAACTTGTACTTCTCAGGATTGCAAGTTTATATCTCATAATTCTGAGTTTCAATCTTTCAATTCTGCAATAAAAAACAAACAAACTGTGATATAAACTCAGAATTTCAGTTTAATTTTTTAATCACAATTGTGACTAAATTGTCTCCCCATAATTGTGAGTCTAGCTCACAATTCAGACTTTTCTTCTCAGAATTGCAAGTTTATATCTCACACTTTTGAGTTTCAATATTTCAAACAAACAGTGATATAAACTCAGAACTGCAGCTTACTTTTTTTCCATTTTTAATCACAATTGTGACTATTTTTTTCCCTCATAATTGTGAGTATATATATATATCAAAATTCAGACTTTTTTCTTAAAATTGTGAAAAAAGTCAGATTTGTTGCTGCCACCAAAAACAAATGAAAGGTAATTTCAACTTTTATCTCACAATTCTTTCTTTTTTTCTCAAAATGTGTGGTTTAAAAAATTAACGGCATGAAATAAAAAATAAAAAAGTCACTTTTTTTTCTCAATTGCAAATTCTGACTTTTTTCCTCGCAATATTGACTGTGTGTATCACAATTCATACTTCTCATAATTGTAAAGAAAAATTTTTAATAAAAAAATTCTAAATTTTTATCTTATAAATCTTTTTTTTTCTTACAAACAATACTTTTTAGAATTGCAAGTTTATATTTCTCACGTCTGAGTTTCAATCAGATATAAACTGCGAAAATAATAGTGAGATAAATATGAATTAAATTTTCATAAATGATATGGCAGAAGCAAAAACTTTTTTACACACAATTGCGAAACAAGTCAGAATTGTGAGATATAAAAGTCTATTGTGATCTTCATCTAACGTCAGAATGACTCATTTATGCTGTTTAACTTCAATAAAAGCATCTTTTCTTCCTCTGCGTAGGGCGTTTTCATCATGCAATGAACTCTTTTATTTCAAAATATCAAGGGAAATTTGATTTCTCCAGAAGTGACCTTTAAAACTTAAATTTCTCATTATTTCTCCTGCTATTCTTAATACAGAAATGCACCAGCTTTCTTATTTTCATCTTTTGAGGAAGTCTGCAGGCGTTTTAATGTCGTAGTGCCATCTTCTGGTCACTCAAAGCACTGGATTCAGCTCCACTGACACAAATAGTCTTATTTTCACTTGATTAGGTGGATTAATCTTTAATGTAGGACCACCCGCCTCCTCTGTTGTCATGGCGACGGGCAGAGGGTCTCCACGGCGACCAGCGATGGGCATTTTGAACGACAGTGATGAGAAGCTGATTGATGGCTTTAATAATAAGAAAAAAAGGATTTTTAATCTCTAATGCTGATGTAATTTAATTACATCCATCTCTTTCTCTCTTTTATTCAGAACATATAAACTCTACTTTTCAAAATCAGTCATTACAGACGTGATTGATTGAATCGCTTCAGGGGTCTCACTTCAAAATCATGGTTAAGGCCAGTATGTGATGATTTACAGACATTAAACAGGCACTTTTTTAAACTTCCTACTGTTTAAAGTAGTTCACTTAAAGTCTCAAAGACTACACACATGCAGTAAGGTTTAGGAGTAAAAGCTTAAATTAGGGTAATTATTACTACAATTAGAACAAAGATTATTTTAAATTAAATAAACTAAATAAAATCTATTTTTAAAAAACTAAACTTATATTTCAGTTATATATATATATATATATATATATATATATATATATATATAAATAACATTTATTTTTTATTATTATTTATAATATATTATAATAAATATAATATAATATAAATAAAATATTATTCATAAAACAAAGACAGCATGTTTTTGTTACTTGAAATAAATGTTAAAAATATATTAAAACATAATATTTATGTTTAACTTGATGTACCAAATTAAACTTAAAACTGAAATAAAAATCTATACAAAAAGGAAAAGATTATTTTACATTATTTTAAACGAAATAAAATAAAATATATTTTTAAAAAACTAAACTTATATTTCAGCTAGTTGACATTATAACATTTCTCATTTTCATTTAGTTTAACTAGATGTAGTAAAATAAACTAAAACTTAAATACAATTGTAGACAATTCTAGACAAAAAAATTTACCATTTAAAAATAATATATATGTACAAACACTTAAACTATTAAAAATGACAAAAACTCACAATTACTAAAATGCTAACAAATAAAAATAAAAATAAACCAATTCAAGCAATTTAATAAAATAAAAAAATTCGAAATATTGTAAAAGTATAATAGTAATTTCACCAAAGTTTCAGGAGTGAAAACTGCATTTAAAGGGGCATAAAACAAAGACAACATGTTTTTGTTACTTGAAATAAATGTTAAATAAAATATTAAAACAGTATATTTATATTTAACTTGATGTATCAAAATACAATTAAAACTGAAATAAAAATCATTACTAAAAGACATATAATATAAAAATGTATGCTTTTTACAAACAAAAAATATTATTATTATTATTATTGTTATTAATAATAATAATAATTATATAAATATGTTAAAAAACTAAATTTAAAACAGAAAATACAAACAAATTCAACTAATTCCATAAAAAACTAAACTAAAACTTAAATACAATTGTAGACAAAAATGTATTTAAAAATAATATATATATATATATATATATATATATATATATATATATATATATATGTAATATAATATAATAAAACTTTAAGAGAAATATTTAAAATGACAAAAACACAAATACTAAAATGCTAACAAATGAAAATAAATATAAACCAATTCAAGTAATTTATTAAAATAATATAAAAAAATTCTAAATATCGAAAAAGTATAATAGTAATTTCATCAAAGTTCCAGGAGGGAAAACTGCATTTAAAGGGGCATAAAACAAAGACAACATGTTTTTGTTACTTGAAAAAATAAATGTTAAATAAAATATATTAAAACATTATATTTATGTTTAACTTGATGAACCAAAATAAACTTGAAATGAAAATCAATACAAAAAGGCATATAATATAATTTATAATATAAAACAAAAATTATTATTATTTATTGCTGTTATTAATAATAATAATAATAATAATAATAATGATGATGATGATGTTAAAAAACTTAAATCTAAACAGAAAATACAAACAAATTTAACTAATTCAATAAAAAAACTATAATTGTATGACAACACTAAAACAGCACTGATGTAAATGCAGAAATGAATCATTTAATTAAGAGCTAGACTAATTTAGACTATTTTACATCTTTCTCTGTCATTTAATAGAAGAAACTTTCTTTCTATAAAACTCCAGTGTGACACAGTCACACTCAAACACGCAGGCATTTTCAAACTCTTTCCTCATGCACATCATGTGAGGCACACATGACCCGGCCATCACGAGGCCACATCCCCTAATTACGACAAAACGATCGTGCAAGTAAAAAGCTGACATGCTTTATAAGCTACAAACATGAGCATTCAAACTGAATTGTGTTCAATTCAATTTAACTGCATGCAGTCTGAATTCTTTCTGTTGGAAATGCCAGGAATGTCATGTGACGTCAATCACACTTCTGCTTGCTTTACACACACACACACACACACACACACACACAATTAACAGTCTGAGACTTCTGCAACCCAGCATTTGTGTTAATAATCATGATGATTGCATTCATATCTACATTTATGCATTTAGCAGATGCTTTTATCCAAAACTACTTAAAAGAGGAAAAAAAAGTCACAATAATTACATCTAGATTTAAATGTTTGAGTTAACAGAGACATGGAAGAGAAAACGTGAGCTAACAATGAACAATACTTATCCAGCGCTTATGAATAGTTTAGTAAATGTTAATGGCAACACATGTTTAAAAGTCAAAAGTTAACATTGTTACTAACATTTTAAGTTAACATTTTATTAACATTAACAAAGATTAATTATCACAAAAATTAATTAAATAATAATATTAACTACATTTACTTACTTTAGGGTTTTTATTGTTATTATATAAAATTTATAGTATATATATCTTTATCTTTTTTAAAGCGTTTTCACTTGAAATTTATATATATTTTATATATATATAATATTTCGCTTACATATTTATAATTTTTTAGTTTATTTATTGCAATTAAATAAATGAATTATATATATATATATATTTAATTCATTTATTTAATTGCAATAAATAGCCATTGATGCTTAAAAAAATAAATAAACCAAAAAAATGTTTTATTTAATTGCAATAAACAGCTAAAAATAAATAAACTAAAATTTATAAATAGTTTTATTCTTTTATTCAATTGCAATTAATACCCATTGATGCTGCTAAAGAATAAATAATTTTATTCATGAATATAACTTAAATAACAAATATATTTATAAATAAATAAATATAAAAACATTTTTATTATTTTATTTAATTGCAATAAATAGCATTGATGCTGGAAAAAATACAAACAAAAAATAAATAAATTAATAAATTAATAAATGAATAAATAAATAATACACTAATGCTGAAAAAAAAATAAAAATAATTTTATTTT